>NW_027473458.1:0-314954 GCF_050947335.1 Megachile rotundata | reverse complement strand
CTTATTACTGTTATTACTATCAATCTAACTCATATTATTAGCCATATTATGCTTAAATGATCGATAGAACGACAATTACTATACTTATTACTCTTATTATTATCAATCTAACTCATATTATTAGCCATATTATGCTTATATGATCGATAGAACGCCAATTACTATAGTTATTACTGTTATTATTATCAATCTAACTCATATTATTAGCCATATTATGCTTAAATGATCGATAGAACTACAATTACTATACTCATTACTCTTATTATTATCAATCTAACCCATATTGTTAGCCATATTATGCTTATATGATCGATAGAACGAGAATTACTATACTCACTAATCTTAGTATTATCAATCTAACTCATATTATTAGCCATATTATGCTTATATTATCGATAGAACGACAATTACTATACTTATTACTGTTATTACTATCAATCTAAGTCATATTATTAGCCATATTATGCTTAAATGATCGATAGAACGACAATTACTATACTTGTTACTCCTATTATTATCAATCTAACTCATATTATTAGCCATATTATGCTTCTATGATCGATAGAACGAGAATTACTATACTCACTACTCTTAGTATTATCAATCTAACTCATATTATTAGCCATATTATGCTTATATTATCGATAGAACGACAATCACTATACTTATTACACTCACTGTTATCAATCTAACTCATATTATTAACCATATTATGCAAATTTGATCGCTAGAACGACAATCACTATACTTATTACTCTTATTATTATCAACCTAACTCATATTATTAGCCATATTATGCTTATATGATCGATAGAACGACAATTACTATACTTATTACTCTTATTATTGTGAATCTAACTCATATTATTAACCATATTATGCAGATATGATCGATAGAACTACAATTACTATACTTATTACTCTTATTATTATCAATCTAACTCATATTATTAGCCATATTATGCTTATATGATCGATGGAACGAGAATTACTATACTCACTACTCTTAGTATTATCAATCTAACTCCTATTATTAACCATATTATGCTTATAATATCGATAGAACGACAATTACTATACTTATTACTGTTATTATTATCAATCTAACTCATATTATTAGCCATATTATGCTTAAATGATCGATAGAACTACGATTACTATACTCATTACTCTTATTATTATCAATCTAACCCATATTATTAGCCATATTGTGCTTATATGATCGATAGAACGGGAACTACTATACTCACTACTCTTAGTATTATCAATCTAACTCATATTATTAGCCATATTATCCTTATATTATCGATAGAACGACAATTACTATACTTATTACTGTTATTACTATCAATCTAACTCATATTATTAGCCATATTATGCTTAAATGATCGATAGAACGACAATTACTATACTTATTACTCTTATTATTATCAATCTAACTTATATTATTAGCCATATTATGCTTATATGATCGATAGAACGAGAATTACTATACTCACTACTCTTAGTATTATCAATCAAACTCATATTATTAGCCATATTATCCTTATATTATCGATAGAACGACAATTACTATACTTATTACTGTTATTGCTATCAATCTAATTCATATTATTAGCCATAATAAGCTTAAATGATCGATAGAACGACAATTACTATACTTGTTACTCTTATTATTATCAATCTAACGCATATTATTAGCCATATTATGCTTATATGATCGATAGAACGCCAATTACTATACTTATTACTGTTATTATTATCAATCTAACTCATATTATTAGCCATATTATGCTTAAATGATCGATAGAACTACAATTACTATACTCATTACTCTTATTATTATCAATCTAACCCATATTATTAGCCATATTATGCTAATATGATCGACAGAACGACAATTACTATACTTATTAGACTCACTGTTATCAATCTAACTCATATTATTAACCATATTATGCAAATTTGATCGATAGAACGACAATCACTATACTTATTACTGTTATTACTATCAATCTAACTCATATTATTAGCCATATTATGCTTAAATGATCGATAGAACGACAATTACTATACTTGTTACTCCTATTATTATCAATCTAACTCATATTATTAGCCATATTATGCTTATATGATCGATAGAACGACAATTACTATACTTATTACTCTTATTATTATCAATCAAACTCATATTATTAGCCATATTATGCTTAAATGATCGATAGAACGACAATTACTATACTTATTACTCTTATTATTATTAATCTAACTCATATTATTAGCCATATTATGCTTAAATGATCGATAGAACGACAATTATTATACTCATTACTCTTATTATTATCAATCCAACTCATATTATTACCCATATTATGATGATATGATCGATAGAACTACATTTACTATACTTATTACACTCACTATTATCAATCTAACTCATGTTATTAACCATATTATGCAGATATGATCGATAGAACGACAATTACTATACTTATTACTCTTATTATTATCAATCTAACTCATATTATTAGCCATATTATGCTTATATGATCGATAGAACGACAATTACTATACTTATTACTGTTATTATTATCAATCTAACGCATATTATTAGCCATATTATGCTTAAATGATCGATAGAACTACAATTACTATACTCATTACTCTTATTATTATCAATCTAACCCATATTATTAGTCATATTATGCTAATATGATCGACAGAACGACATTTACTATACTTATTACACTCACTGTTATCAATCTATCTCATATTATTAACCATATTATGCAAATTTGATCGATAGAACCACAATCACTATACTTATTACTCTTATTATTATCAACCTAACTCATATTATTAGCCATATTATGCTTATATGATCGATAGAACGACAATTACTATACTTATTACTCTTATTATTATGAATCTAACTCATATTATTAACCATATTATGCAGATATGATCGATAGAACTACAATTACTATACTCATTACTCTTATTATTATCAATCTAACTCTTATTATTAGCCATATTATGCTTATAATATCGATAGAACGCCAATTACTATACGTATTACTGTTATTATTATCAATCTAACTCATATTATTAGCCATATTATGCTTATATGATCGATAGAACGACAATTACTATACTTATTACTCTTATTATTATCAATCAAACTCATATTATTAGCCATATTATGCTTAAATGATCGATAGAACGACAATTACTATACTTATTACTCTTATTATTATTAATCTAACTCATATTATTAGCCATATTATGCTTAAATGATCGATAGAACGACAATTATTATACTCATTACTCTTATTATTATCAATCCAACTCATATTATTACCCATATTATGATGATATGATCGATAGAACTACATTTACTATACTTATTACACTCACTATTATCAATCTAACTCATGTTATTAACCATATTATGCAGATATGATCGATAGAACGACAATTACTATACTTATTACTCTTATTATTATCAATCTAACTCATATTATTAGCCATATTATGCTTATATGATCGATAGAACGACAATTACTATACTTATTACTGTTATTATTATCAATCTAACGCATATTATTAGCCATATTATGCTTAAATGATCGATAGAACTACAATTACTATACTCATTACTCTTATTATTATCAATCTAACCCATATTATTAGTCATATTATGCTAATATGATCGACAGAACGACATTTACTATACTTATTACACTCACTGTTATCAATCTATCTCATATTATTAACCATATTATGCAAATTTGATCGATAGAACCACAATCACTATACTTATTACTCTTATTATTATCAACCTAACTCATATTATTAGCCATATTATGCTTATATGATCGATAGAACGACAATTACTATACTTATTACTCTTATTATTATGAATCTAACTCATATTATTAACCATATTATGCAGATATGATCGATAGAACTACAATTACTATACTCATTACTCTTATTATTATCAATCTAACTCTTATTATTAGCCATATTATGCTTATAATATCGATAGAACGCCAATTACTATACGTATTACTGTTATTATTATCAATCTAACTCATATTATTAGCCATATTATGCTTATATGATCGATAGAACGACAATTACTATACTTATTACTCTTATTATTATCAATCAAACTCATATTATTAGCCATATTATGCTTAAATGATCGATAGAACGACAATTACTATACTTATTACTCTTATTATTATTAATCTAACTCATATTATTAGCCATATTATGCTTAAATGATCGATAGAACGACAATTATTATACTCATTACTCTTATTATTATCAATCCAACTCATATTATTACCCATATTATGATGATATGATCGATAGAACTACATTTACTATACTTATTACACTCACTATTATCAATCTAACTCATGTTATTAACCATATTATGCAGATATGATCGATAGAACGACAATTACTATACTTATTACTCTTATTATTATCAATCTAACTCATATTATTAGCCATATTATGCTTATATGATCGATAGAACGACAATTACTATACTTATTACTGTTATTATTATCAATCTAACGCATATTATTAGCCATATTATGCTTAAATGATCGATAGAACTACAATTACTATACTCATTACTCTTATTATTATCAATCTAACCCATATTATTAGTCATATTATGCTAATATGATCGACAGAACGACATTTACTATACTTATTACACTCACTGTTATCAATCTATCTCATATTATTAACCATATTATGCAAATTTGATCGATAGAACCACAATCACTATACTTATTACTCTTATTATTATCAACCTAACTCATATTATTAGCCATATTATGCTTATATGATCGATAGAACGACAATTACTATACTTATTACTCTTATTATTATGAATCTAACTCATATTATTAACCATATTATGCAGATATGATCGATAGAACTACAATTACTATACTCATTACTCTTATTATTATCAATCTAACTCTTATTATTAGCCATATTATGCTTATAATATCGATAGAACGCCAATTACTATACGTATTACTGTTATTATTATCAATCTAACTCATATTATTAGCCATATTATGCTTAAATGTCGATAGAACTACAATTACTATACTCACTACTCTTATTATTATCAATCTAACCCATATTATTAGCCATATTATGCTTCTATGATCGATAGAACGAGAATTACTATACTCACTAATCTTAGTATTATCAATCTAACTCGTATTATTAGCCATATTATGCTTATATTATCGATAGAACGACAATTACTATACTTATTACTGTTATTACTATCAATCTAACTCATATTATTAGCCATATTATGCTTAAATGATCGATAGAACGGCAATTACTATACTTGTTACTCCTATTATTATCAATCTAACTCATATTATTAGCCATATTATGCTTATATGAGCAATAGAACTGCAATTACTATATTTATTACTCTTATTATTATCAATCTAACTCATATTATTAACCATATTATGCAGATATGATCGATAGAACTACAATTACTATACTCATTACTCTTATTATTATCAATCTAACTCATATTATTAGCCATATTATGCTTAAATGATCGATAGAACTACAATTACTATACTCACTACTCTTAGTATTATCAATCTAACTCATATTATTAGCCATATTATGCTAATATGATCGAGAGAACGACGATTACTATACTTATTACACTCACTGTTATCAATCTAACTCATATTATTAACCATATTATGCAAATTTGATCGGTAGAACGACAATCACTATACTTATTACTCTTATTATTATCAATCTAACTCATATTATTAGCCATCTTATGCTTATATGATCGATAGAACGCCAATTACTATACTTGTTACTGTTATTATTATCAATCTAACTCATATTATTAGCCATATTATGCTTAAATGATCGATAGAACTACAATTACTATACTCATTACTCTTATTATTATCAATCTAACCCATATTATTAGCCATATTATGCTTATATGATCGATAGAACGAGAATTACTATACTCACTACTCTTAGTATTATCAATCAAACTCATATTATTAGCCATATTATCCTTATATTATCGATAGAACGACAATTACTATACTTATTACTGTTATTACTATCAATCTAATTCATATTATTAGCCATAATAAGCTTAAATGATCGATAGAACGACAATTACTATACTTGTTACTCTTATTATTATCAATCTAACTCATATTATTAGCCATATTATGCTTATATGATCGATAGAACGCCAATTACTATACTTATTACTGTTATTATTATCAATCTAACTCATATTATTAGCCATATTATGCTTAAATGATCGATAGAACTACAATTACTATACTCATTACTCTTATTATTATCAATCTAACCCATATTATTAGCCATATTATGCTAATATGATCGACAGAACGACAATTACTATACTTATTAGACTCACTGTTATCAATCTAACTCATATTATTAACCATATTATGCAAATTTGATCGATAGAACGACAATCACTATACTTATTACTCTTATTATTATCAACCTAACTCATATTATTAGCCATATTATGCAGATATGATCGATAGAACTACAATTACTATACTCATTACTCTTATTATTATCAATCTAACTCTTATTATTAGCCATATTATGCTTATAATATCGATAGAACGCCAATTACTATACTTATTACTGTTATTATTATCAATCTAACTCATATTATTAGCCATATTATGCTTAAATGATCGATAGAACTACAATTACTATACTCATTACTCTTATTATTATCAATCTAACCCATATTATTAGCCATATTAAGCTTATATGATCGATAGAACGAGAATTACTATACTCACTACTCTTAGTATTATCAATCTAACTCATATTATTGGCCATATTATGCTTATATGATCGATAGAACGAGAATTACTATACTCACTACTCTTAGTATTATCAATCTAACTCATATTATTAGCCATATTATGCTTAAATGATCGATAGAACGGCAATTACTGTACTTATTACTCTTATTATTATCAATTTAACTCATATTATTACCCATATTATGCTTATATGATCGATAGAACGACAATTACTATACTTATTACTCTTATTATTATCAATCTAACTCATATTATTAGCCATATTATGCTTATATGATCGATAGAACGCCAATTACTATAGTTATTACTGTTATTATTATCAATCTAACTCATATTATTAGCCATATTATGCTTAAATGATCGATAGAACTACAATTACTATACTCATTACTCTTATTATTATCAATCTAACCCATATTGTTAGCCATATTATGCTTATATGATCGATAGAACGAGAATTACTATACTTGTTACTCCTATTATTATCAATCTAACTCATATTATTAGCCATATTATGCTAATATGATCGAGAGAACGACAATTACTATACTTATTACACTCACTGTTACCAATCTAACTCATATTATTAACCATATTATGCAAATTTGATCGGTAGGACGACAATCACTATACTTATTACTCTTATTATTATCAATCTAACTCATATTATTAACCATATTATGCAGATATGATCGATAGAACTACAATTACTATACTCATTACTCTTATTATTATCAATCTAACTCATATTATTAGCCATATTATGCTTAAATGATCGATAGAACGACAATTACTATACTTGTTACTCCTATTATTATCAATCTAACTCATATTATTAGCCATATTATGCTAATATGATCGAGAGAACGACAATTACTATACTTATTACACTCACTGTTACCAATCTAACTCATATTATTAACCATATTATGCAAATTTGATCGGTAGGACGACAATCACTATACTTATTACTCTTATTATTATCAACCTAACTCATATTATTAGCCATATTATGCTTATATGATCGATAGAACGACAATTACTATACTTATTACTCTTATTATTATGAATCTAACTCATATTATTAACCATATTATGCAGATATGATCGATAGAACTACAATTACTATACTTATTACTCTTATTATTATCAATCTAACTCATATTATTAGCCATATTATGCTTATATGATCGATAGAACGAGAATTACTATACTCACTACTCTTAATATTATCAATCTAACTCTTATTATTAGCCATATTATGCTTATAATATCGATAGAACGACAATTACTATACTTATTACTGTTATTATTATCAATCCAACTCATATTATTAGCCATATTATGCTTATATGAGCAATAGAACTACAATTACTATACTTATTACTCTTATTATTATGAATCTAACTCATATTATTAACCATATTATGCAGATATGATCGATAGAACTACAATTACTATACTCATTACTCTTATTATTATCAATCTAACTCATATTATTAGCCATATTATGCTTAAATGATCGATAGAACGACAATTACTATACTTATTACTCTTATTATTATCAATCTAACTCATATTATTAGCCATATTATGCTTATATGAGCAATAGAACTACAATTACTATACGTATTACTCTTATTATTATCAATCTAACTCATATTATTAACCATATTATGCAGATATGATCGATAGAACTACAATTACTATACTCATTACTCTTATTATTATCAATCTAACTCATATTATTAGCCATATTATGCTTCTATGATCGATAGAACGAGAATTACTATACTCACTACTCTAAGTATTATCAATCTAACTAATATTATTAGCCATATTATGCTTATATAATCGATAGAACTACAATTACTATACTCATTACTCTTATTATTATCAATCTAACCCATATTATTAGCCATATTATGCTAATATGATCGACAGAACGACAATTACTATACTTATTACACTCACTGTTATCAATCTAACTCATATTATTAACCATATTATGCAAATTTGATCGATAGAACGACAATCACTATACTTATTACTCTTATTATTATCAACCTAACTCATATTATTAGCCATATTATGCTTATATGATCGATAGAACGACAATTACTATACTTATTACTCTTATTATTATGAATCTAACTCATATTATTAACCATATTATGCAGATATGATCGATAGAACTACAATTACTATACTCATTACTCTTATTACTATCAATCTAACTCTTATTATTAGCCATATTATGCTTATAATATCGATAGAACGCCAATTACTATACTTATTACTGTTATTATTATCAATCTAACTCATATTATTAGCCATATTATGCTTAAATGATCGATAGAACTACAATTACTATACTCATTACTCTTATTATTATCAATCTAACCCATATTATTAGCCATATTATGCTTATATGATCGATAGAACGAGAATTACTATACTCACTACTCTTAGTATTATCAATCAAACTCATATTATTAGCCATATTATCCTTATATTATCGATAGAACGACAATTACTATACTTATTACTGTTATTACTATCAATCTAATTCATATTATTAGCCATAATAAGCTTAAATGATCGATAGAACGACAATTACTATACTTGTTACTCTTATTATTATCAATCTAACTCATATTATTAGCCATATTATGCTTATATGATCGATAGAACGCCAATTACTATACTTATTACTGTTATTATTACCAATCTAACTCATATTATTAGCCATATTATGCTTAAATGATCGATAGAACTACAATTACTATACTCATTACTCTTATTATTATCAATCTAACCCATATTATTAGCCATATTATGCTAATATGATCGACAGAACGACAATTACTATACTTATTAGACTCACTGTTATCAATCTAACTCATATTATTAACCATATTATGCAAATTTGATCGATAGAACGACAATCACTATACTAATTACTCTTATTATTATCAACCTAACTCATATTATTAGCCATATTATGCAGATATGATCGATAGAACTACAATTACTATACTTATTACTCTTATTATTATCAATCTAACTTATATTATTAGCCATATTATGCTTATATGATCGATAGAACGAGAATTACTATACTCACTACTCTTAGTATTATCAATCAAACTCATATTATTAGCCATATTATCCTTATATTATCGATAGAACGACAATTACTATACTTATTACTGTTATTACTATCAATCTAATTCATATTATTAGCCATAATAAGCTTAAATGATCGATAGAACGACAATTACTATACTTGTTACTGTTATTATTATCAATCTAACTCATATTATTAGCCATATTATGCTTAAATGATCGATAGAACTACAATTACTATACTCATTACTCTTATTATTATCAATCTAACCCATATTATTAGCCATATAATGCTAATATGATCGACAGAACGACAATTACTATACTTATTACACTCACTGTTATCAATCTAACTCATATTATTAACCATATTATGCAAATTTGATCGATAGAACGACAATCACTATACTTATTACTCTTATTATTATCAACCTAACTCATATTATTAGCCATATTATGCTTATATGATCGATAGAACGACAATTACTATACTTATTACTCTTATTATTATGAATCTAACTCATATTATTAACCATATTATGCAGATATGATCGATAGAACTACAATTACTATACTCATTACTCTTATTATTATCAATCTAACACTTATTATTAGCCATATTATGCTTATAATATCGATAGAACGCCAATTACTATACTTATTACTGTTATTATTATCAATCTAACTCATATTATTAGCCATATTATGCTTAAATGATCGATAGAACTACAATTACTATACTCATTACTCTTATTATTATCAATCTAACCCATATTATTAGCCATATTATGCTTATATGATCGATAGAACGGGAATTACTATACTCACTACTCTTAGTATTATCAATCTAACTCATATTATTAGCCATATTATCCTTATATTATCGATAGAACGACAATTACTATACTTATTACACTCACTGTTATCAATCTATCTCATATTATTAACCATATTATGCAAATTTGATCGATAGAACCACAATCACTATACTTATTACTCTTATTATTATCAACCTAACTCATATTATTAGCCATATTATGCTTATATGATCGATAGAACGACAATTACTATACTTATTACTCTTATTATTATGAATCTAACTCATATTATTAACCATATTATGCAGATATGATCGATAGAACTACAATTACTATACTCATTACTCTTATTATTATCAATCTAACTCTTATTATTAGCCATATTATGCTTATAATATCGATAGAACGCCAATTACTATACGTATTACTGTTATTATTATCAATCTAACTCATATTATTAGCCATATTATGCTTAAATGTCGATAGAACTACAATTACTATACTCACTACTCTTATTATTATCAATCTAACCCATATTATTAGCCATATTATGCTTCTATGATCGATAGAACGAGAATTACTATACTCACTAATCTTAGTATTATCAATCTAACTCGTATTATTAGCCATATTATGCTTATATTATCGATAGAACGACAATTACTATACTTATTACTGTTATTACTATCAATCTAACTCATATTATTAGCCATATTATGCTTAAATGATCGATAGAACGGCAATTACTATACTTGTTACTCCTATTATTATCAATCTAACTCATATTATTAGCCATATTATGCTTATATGAGCAATAGAACTGCAATTACTATATTTATTACTCTTATTATTATCAATCTAACTCATATTATTAACCATATTATGCAGATATGATCGATAGAACTACAATTACTATACTCATTACTCTTATTATTATCAATCTAACTCATATTATTAGCCATATTATGCTTAAATGATCGATAGAACTACAATTACTATACTCACTACTCTTAGTATTATCAATCTAACTCATATTATTAGCCATATTATGCTAATATGATCGAGAGAACGACGATTACTATACTTATTACACTCACTGTTATCAATCTAACTCATATTATTAACCATATTATGCAAATTTGATCGGTAGAACGACAATCACTATACTTATTACTCTTATTATTATCAATCTAACTCATATTATTAGCCATATTATGCTTATATGATCGATAGAACGCCAATTACTATACTTGTTACTGTTATTATTATCAATCTAACTCATATTATTAGCCATATTATGCTTAAATGATCGATAGAACTACAATTACTATACTCATTACTCTTATTATTATCAATCTAACCCATATTATTAGCCATATTATGCTTATATGATCGATAGAACGAGAATTACTATACTCACTACTCTTAGTATTATCAATCAAACTCATATTATTAGCCATATTATCCTTATATTATCGATAGAACGACAATTACTATACTTATTACTGTTATTACTATCAATCTAATTCATATTATTAGCCATAATAAGCTTAAATGATCGATAGAACGACAATTACTATACTTGTTACTCTTATTATTATCAATCTAACTCATATTATTAGCCATATTATGCTTATATGATCGATAGAACGCCAATTACTATACTTATTACTGTTATTATTATCAATCTAACTCATATTATTAGCCATATTATGCTTAAATGATCGATAGAACTACAATTACTATACTCATTACTCTTATTATTATCAATCTAACCCATATTATTAGCCATATTATGCTAATATGATCGACAGAACGACAATTACTATACTTATTAGACTCACTGTTATCAATCTAACTCATATTATTAACCATATTATGCAAATTTGATCGATAGAACGACAATCACTATACTTATTACTCTTATTATTATCAACCTAACTCATATTATTAGCCATATTATGCAGATATGATCGATAGAACTACAATTACTATACTCATTACTCTTATTATTATCAATCTAACTCTTATTATTAGCCATATTATGCTTATAATATCGATAGAACGCCAATTACTATACTTATTACTGTTATTATTATCAATCTAACTCATATTATTAGCCATATTATGCTTAAATGATCGATAGAACTACAATTACTATACTCATTACTCTTATTATTATCAATCTAACCCATATTATTAGCCATATTAAGCTTATATGATCGATAGAACGAGAATTACTATACTCACTACTCTTAGTATTATCAATCTAACTCATATTATTGGCCATATTATGCTTATATGATCGATAGAACGAGAATTACTATACTCACTACTCTTAGTATTATCAATCTAACTCATATTATTAGCCATATTATGCTTAAATGATCGATAGAACGGCAATTACTGTACTTATTACTCTTATTATTATCAATCTAACTCATATTATTAGCCATATTATGCTTAAATGATCGATAGAACTACAATTACTATACTCATTACTCTTATTATTATCAATCTAACCCATATTGTTAGCCATATTATGCTTATATGATCGATAGAACGAGAATTACTATACTTGTTACTCCTATTATTATCAATCTAACTCATATTATTAGCCATATTATGCTAATATGATCGAGAGAACGACAATTACTATACTTATTACACTCACTGTTACCAATCTAACTCATATTATTAACCATATTATGCAAATTTGATCGGTAGGACGACAATCACTATACTTATTACTCTTATTATTATCAATCTAACTCATATTATTAACCATATTATGCAGATATGATCGATAGAACTACAATTACTATACTCATTACTCTTATTATTATCAATCTAACTCATATTATTAGCCATATTATGCTTAAATGATCGATAGAACGACAATTACTATACTTGTTACTCCTATTATTATCAATCTAACTCATATTATTAGCCATATTATGCTAATATGATCGAGAGAACGACAATTACTATACTTATTACACTCACTGTTACCAATCTAACTCATATTATTAACCATATTATGCAAATTTGATCGGTAGGACGACAATCACTATACTTATTACTCTTATTATTATCAACCTAACTCATATTATTAGCCATATTATGCTTATATGATCGATAGAACGACAATTACTATACTTATTACTCTTATTATTATGAATCTAACTCATATTATTAACCATATTATGCAGATATGATCGATAGAACTACAATTACTATACTTATTACTCTTATTATTATCAATCTAACTCATATTATTAGCCATATTATGCTTATATGATCGATAGAACGAGAATTACTATACTCACTACTCTTAATATTATCAATCTAACTCTTATTATTAGCCATATTATGCTTATAATATCGATAGAACGACAATTACTATACTTATTACTGTTATTATTATCAATCCAACTCATATTATTAGCCATATTATGCTTATATGAGCAATAGAACTACAATTACTATACTTATTACTCTTATTATTATGAATCTAACTCATATTATTAACCATATTATGCAGATATGATCGATAGAACTACAATTACTATACTCATTACTCTTATTATTATCAATCTAACTCATATTATTAGCCATATTATGCTTAAATGATCGATAGAACGACAATTACTATACTTATTACTCTTATTATTATCAATCTAACTCATATTATTAGCCATATTATGCTTATATGAGCAATAGAACTACAATTACTATACGTATTACTCTTATTATTATCAATCTAACTCATATTATTAACCATATTATGCAGATATGATCGATAGAACTACAATTACTATACTCATTACTCTTATTATTATCAATCTAACTCATATTATTAGCCATATTATGCTTCTATGATCGATAGAACGAGAATTACTATACTCACTACTCTAAGTATTATCAATCTAACTAATATTATTAGCCATATTATGCTTATATAATCGATAGAACTACAATTACTATACTCATTACTCTTATTATTATCAATCTAACCCATATTATTAGCCATATTATGCTAATATGATCGACAGAACGACAATTACTATACTTATTACACTCACTGTTATCAATCTAACTCATATTATTAACCATATTATGCAAATTTGATCGATAGAACGACAATCACTATACTTATTACTCTTATTATTATCAACCTAACTCATATTATTAGCCATATTATGCTTATATGATCGATAGAACGACAATTACTATACTTATTACTCTTATTATTATGAATCTAACTCATATTATTAACCATATTATGCAGATATGATCGATAGAACTACAATTACTATACTCATTACTCTTATTACTATCAATCTAACTCTTATTATTAGCCATATTATGCTTATAATATCGATAGAACGCCAATTACTATACTTATTACTGTTATTATTATCAATCTAACTCATATTATTAGCCATATTATGCTTAAATGATCGATAGAACTACAATTACTATACTCATTACTCTTATTATTATCAATCTAACCCATATTATTAGCCATATTATGCTTATATGATCGATAGAACGAGAATTACTATACTCACTACTCTTAGTATTATCAATCAAACTCATATTATTAGCCATATTATCCTTATATTATCGATAGAACGACAATTACTATACTTATTACTGTTATTACTATCAATCTAATTCATATTATTAGCCATAATAAGCTTAAATGATCGATAGAACGACAATTACTATACTTGTTACTCTTATTATTATCAATCTAACTCATATTATTAGCCATATTATGCTTATATGATCGATAGAACGCCAATTACTATACTTATTACTGTTATTATTATCAATCTAACTCATATTATTAGCCATATTATGCTTAAATGATCGATAGAACTACAATTACTATACTCATTACTCTTATTATTATCAATCTAACCCATATTATTAGCCATATTATGCTAATATGATCGACAGAACGACAATTACTATACTTATTAGACTCACTGTTATCAATCTAACTCATATTATTAACCATATTATGCAAATTTGATCGATAGAACGACAATCACTATACTAATTACTCTTATTATTATCAACCTAACTCATATTATTAGCCATATTATGCAGATATGATCGATAGAACTACAATTACTATACTTATTACTCTTATTATTATCAATCTAACTTATATTATTAGCCATATTATGCTTATATGATCGATAGAACGAGAATTACTATACTCACTACTCTTAGTATTATCAATCAAACTCATATTATTAGCCATATTATCCTTATATTATCGATAGAACGACAATTACTATACTTATTACTGTTATTACTATCAATCTAATTCATATTATTAGCCATAATAAGCTTAAATGATCGATAGAACGACAATTACTATACTTGTTACTGTTATTATTATCAATCTAACTCATATTATTAGCCATATTATGCTTAAATGATCGATAGAACTACAATTACTATACTCATTACTCTTATTATTATCAATCTAACCCATATTATTAGCCATATAATGCTAATATGATCGACAGAACGACAATTACTATACTTATTACACTCACTGTTATCAATCTAACTCATATTATTAACCATATTATGCAAATTTGATCGATAGAACGACAATCACTATACTTATTACTCTTATTATTATCAACCTAACTCATATTATTAGCCATATTATGCTTATATGATCGATAGAACGACAATTACTATACTTATTACTCTTATTATTATGAATCTAACTCATATTATTAACCATATTATGCAGATATGATCGATAGAACTACAATTACTATACTCATTACTCTTATTATTATCAATCTAACACTTATTATTAGCCATATTATGCTTATAATATCGATAGAACGCCAATTACTATACTTATTACTGTTATTATTATCAATCTAACTCATATTATTAGCCATATTATGCTTAAATGATCGATAGAACTACAATTACTATACTCATTACTCTTATTATTATCAATCTAACCCATATTATTAGCCATATTATGCTTATATGATCGATAGAACGGGAATTACTATACTCACTACTCTTAGTATTATCAATCTAACTCATATTATTAGCCATATTATCCTTATATTATCGATAGAACGACAATTACTATACTTATTACTGTTATTACTATCAATCTAACTCATATTATTAGCCATATTATGCTTAAATGATCGATAGAACGACAATTACTATACTTATTACTCTTATTATTATCAATCTAACTCATATTATTAGCCATATTATGCTTATATGATCGATAGAACGCCAATTACTATAGTTATTACTGTTATTATTATCAATCTAACTCATATTATTAGCCATATTATGCTTAAATGATCGATAGAACTACAATTACTATACTCATTACTCTTATTATTATCAATCTAACCCATATTGTTAGCCATATTATGCTTATATGATCGATAGAACGAGAATTACTATACTCACTAATCTTAGTATTATCAATCTAACTCATATTATTAGCCATATTATGCTTAAATGATCGATAGAACTACAATTACTATACTCATTACTCTTATTATTATCAATCTAACCCATATTATTAGCCATATTATGCTAATATGATCGACAGAACGACAATTATTATACTCATTACTCTTATTATTATCAATCCAACTCATATTATTACCCATATTATGATGATATGATCGATAGAACTACATTTACTATACTTATTACACTCACTATTATCAATCTAACTCATGTTATTAACCATATTATGCAGATATGATCGATAGAACGACAATTACTATACTTATTACTCTTATTATTATCAATCTAACTCATATTATTAGCCATATTATGCTTATATGATCGATAGAACGACAATTACTATACTTATTACTGTTATTATTATCAATCTAACTCATATTATTAGCCATATTATGCTTAAATGATCGATAGAACTACAATTACTATACTCATTACTCTTATTATTATCAATCTAACCCATATTATTAGTCATATTATGCTAATATGATCGACAGAACGACATTTACTATACTTATTACACTCACTGTTATCAATCTATCTCATATTATTAACCATATTATGCAAATTTGATCGATAGAACCACAATCACTATACTTATTACTCTTATTATTATCAACCTAACTCATATTATTAGCCATATTATGCTTATATGATCGATAGAACGACAATTACTATACTTATTACTCTTATTATTATGAATCTAACTCATATTATTAACCATATTATGCAGATATGATCGATAGAACTACAATTACTATACTCATTACTCTTATTATTATCAATCTAACTCTTATTATTAGCCATATTATGCTTATAATATCGATAGAACGCCAATTACTATACGTATTACTGTTATTATTATCAATCTAACTCGTATTATTAGCCATATTATGCTTAAATGTCGATAGAACTACAATTACTATACTCACTACTCTTATTATTATCAATCTAACCCATATTATTAGCCATATTATGCTTCTATGATCGATAGAACGAGAATTACTATACTCACTAATCTTAGTATTATCAATCTAACTCGTATTATTAGCCATATTATGCTTATATTATCGATAGAACGACAATTACTATACTTATTACTGTTATTACTATCAATCTAACTCATATTATTAGCCATATTATGCTTAAATGATCGATAGAACGGCAATTACTATACTTGTTACTCCTATTATTATCAATCTAACTCATATTATTAGCCATATTATGCTTATATGAGCAATAGAACTGCAATTACTATATTTATTACTCTTATTATTATCAATCTAACTCATATTATTAACCATATTATGCAGATATGATCGATAGAACTACAATTACTATACTCATTACTCTTATTATTATCAATCTAACTCATATTATTAGCCATATTATGCTTAAATGATCGATAGAACTACAATTACTATACTCACTACTCTTAGTATTATCAATCTAACTCATATTATTAGCCATATTATGCTAATATGATCGAGAGAACGACGATTACTATACTTATTACACTCACTGTTATCAATCTAACTCATATTATTAACCATATTATGCAAATTTGATCGGTAGAACGACAATCACTATACTTATTACTCTTATTATTATCAATCTAACTCATATTATTAGCCATATTATGCTTATATGATCGATAGAACGCCAATTACTATACTTGTTACTGTTATTATTATCAATCTAACTCATATTATTAGCCATATTATGCTTAAATGATCGATAGAACTACAATTACTATACTCATTACTCTTATTATTATCAATCTAACCCATATTATTAGCCATATTATGCTTATATGATCGATAGAACGAGAATTACTATACTCACTACTCTTAGTATTATCAATCTAACTCATATTATTAGCCATATTATGCTTATATTATCGATAGAACGACAATCACTATACTTATTACACTCACTGTTATCAATCTAACTCATATTATTAACCATATTATGCAAATTTGATCGCTAGAACGACAATCACTATACTTATTACTCTTATTATTATCAATCTAACTCATATTATTAGCCATATTATGCTTAAATGATCGATAGAACGACAATTACTATACTTATTACTCTTATTATTATCAATCTAACTCATATTATTAGCCATATTATGCTTAAATGATCGATAGAACGACAATTATTATACTCATTACTCTTATTATTATCAATCCAACTCATATTATTACCCATATTATGATGATATGATCGATAGAACTACATTTACTATACTTATTACACTCACTATTATCAATCTAACTCATGTTATTAGCCATATTATGCTAATATGATCGAGAGAACGACAATTACTATACTTATTACACTCACTGTTATCAATCTAACTCATATTCTTAACCTTATTATGCAAATTTGATCGGTAGAACGACAATCACTATACTTATTACTCTTATTATTATCAACCTAACTCATATTATTAACCATATTATGCAGATATGATCGATAGAACTACAATTACTATACTCATTACTCTTATTATTATCAATCTAACTCATATTATTAGCCATATTATGCTTAAATGATCGATAGAACGACAATTACTATACTTATTACTCTTATTATTATCAATCTAACTCATATTATTAGCCATATTATGCTTATATGAGCAATAGAACTACAATTACTATACTTATTACTCTTATTATTATCAATCTAACTCATATTATTAACCATATTATGCAGATATGATCGATAGAACTACAATTACTATACTCATTACTCTTATTATTATCAATCTAACTCATATTATTAGCCATATTATGCTTCTATGATCGATAGAACGAGAATTACTATACTCACTACTCTTAGTATTATCAATCTAACTCATATTATTAGCCATATTATGCTTATATTATCGATAGAACGACAATCACTATACTTAATACACTCACTGTTATCAATCTAACTCATATTATTAACCATATTATGCAAATTTGATCGCTAGAACGACAATCACTATACTTATTACTCTTATTATTATCAACCTAACTCATATTATTAGCCATATTATGCTTATATGATCGATAGAACGACAATTACTATACTTATTACTCTTATTATTGTGAATCTAACTCATATTATTAACCATATTATGCAGATATGATCGATAGAACTACAATTACTATACTCATTACTCTTATTATTATCAATCTAACTCTTATTATTAGCCATATTATGCTTATAATATCGATAGAACGCCAATTACTATACGTATTACTGTTATTATTATCAATCTAACTCATATTATTAGCCATATTATGCTTAAATGTCGATAGAACTACAATTACTATACTCACTACTCTTATTATTATCAATCTAACCCATATTATTAGCCATATTATGCTTCTATGATCGATAGAACGAGAATTACTATACTCACTAATCTTAGTATTATCAATCTAACTCATATTATTAGCCATATTATGCTTATATTATCGATAGAACGACAATTACTATACTTATTACTGTTATTACTATCAATCTAACTCATATTATTAGCCATATTATGCTTAAATGATCGATAGAACGACAATTACTATACTTGTTACTCCTATTATTATCAATCTAACTCATATTATTAGCCATATTATGCTTATATGAGCAATAGAACTGCAATTACTATATTTATTACTCTTATTATTATCAATCTAACTCATATTATTAACCATATTATGCAGATATGATCGATAGAACTACAATTACTATACTTATTACTCTTATTATTATCAATCTAACTCATATTATTAGCCATATTATGCTTATATGAGCAATAGAACTACAATTACTATACTCATTACTCTTATTATTATCAATCTAACTCATATTATTAGCCATATTATGCTTAAATGATCGATAGAACTACAATTACTATACTCACTACTCTTAGTATTATCAATCTAACTCATATTATTAGCCATATTATGCTAATATGATCGAGAGAACGACAATTACTATACCTATTACACTCACTGTTATCAATCTGACTCATATTATTAACCTTATTATGCAAATTTGATCGGTAGAACGACAATCACTATACTTATTACTCTTATTATTATCAACCTAACTCATATTATTAGCCATATTATGCTTATATGATCGATAGAACGACAATTACTATACTTATTACTCTTATTATTGTGAATCTAACTCATATTATTAACCATATTATGCAGATATGATCGATAGAACTACAATTACTATACTTATTACTCTTATTATTATCAATCTAACTCATATTATTAGCCATATTATGCTTATATGATCGATAGAACGAGAATTACTATACTCACTACTCTTAATATTATCAATCTAACTCTTATTATTAGCCATATTATGCTTATAATATCGATAGAACGACAATTACTATACTTATTACTGTTATTATTATCAATCTAACTCATATTATTAGCCATATTATGCTTAAATGATCGATAGAACTACAATTACTATACTCATTACTCTTATTATTATCAATCTAACCCATATTATTAGCCATATTATGCTAATATGATCGACAGAACGACAATTACTATACTTATTACACTCACTGTTATCAATCTAACTCATATTATTAACCATATTATGCAAATTTGTCGATAGAACGACAATCACTATACTTATTACTCTTATTATTATCAACCTAACTCATATTATTAGCCATATTATGCTTATATGATCGATAGAACGACAATTACTATACTTATTACTCTTATTATTATGAATCTAACTCATATTATTAACCATATTATGCTTATATGATCGATAGAACGACAAATACTATACTTATTAGTCTTATTATTATCAATCTAATTCATATTATTAACCATATTATGCTAATATGATCGATAGAACGACAATTACTATATTTATTACACTCACTGTTATCAATCTAACTCATATTATTAACCATATTGTGCAGATATGATCGATAGCACGACATTTACTATACACATTACTCTTACTATCATCAATCTAACTCATATTATTAACCATATTATGCAGATATGATCGAAAGCACGACATTTACTATACACATTACTCTTACTATTATCAATCTAACTCATATTATTAACCACATTATGCAGATATGATCGATAGCACGACAATTACTATACTTGTTACTCCTATTATTATCAATCTAACTCATATTATTAGCCATATTATGCTTAAATGATCGATAGAACGACAATTATTATACTCATTACTCTTATTATTATCAATCCAACTCATATTATTACCCATATTATGATGATATGATCGATAGAACTACATTTACTATACTTATTACACTCACTATTATCAATCTAACTCATGTTATTAACCATATTATGCAGATATGATCGATAGAACGACAATTACTATACTTATTACTCTTATTATTATCAATCTAACTCATATTATTAGCCATATTATGCTTATATGATCGATAGAACGACAATTACTATACTTATTACTCTTATTATTATAAATCTAACTCATATTATTAGCCATATTATGCTTATATGATCGATAGAACGACAAATACTATACTTATTACTCTTATTATTATCAATTTAACTCATATTATTAACCATATTATGCAAATTTGATCGGTAGAACGACAATCACTATACTTATTACTCTTATTATTATCAACCTAACTCATATTATTAACCATATTATGCAGATATGATCGATAGAACTACAATTACTATACTCATTACTCTTAATATTATCAATCTAACTCATATTATTAGCCATATTATGCTTAAATGATCGATAGAACGACAATCACTATACTTATTACTCTTATTATTATCAATCTAACTCATATTATTAGCCATATTATGCTTATATGAGCAATAGAACTACAATTACTATACTTATTACTCTTATTATTATCAATCTAACTCATATTATTAACCATATTATGCAGATATGATCGATAGAACTACAATTACTATACTCATTACTCTTATTATTATCAATCTAACTCATATTATTAGCCATATTATGCTTCTATGATCGATAGAACGAGAATTACTATACTCACTACTCTTAGTATTATCAATCTAACTCATATTATTAGCCATATTATTCTTATATTATCGATAGAACGACAATCACTATACTTATTACACTCACTGTTATCAATCTAACTCATATTATTAACCATATTATGCAAATTTGATCGCTAGAACGACAATCACTATACTTATTACTCTTATTATTATCAACCTAACTCATATTATTAGCCATATTATGCTTATATGATCGATAGAACGACAATTACAATACTTATTACTCTTATTTTTGTGAATCTAACTCATATTATTAACCATATTATGCAGATATGATCGATAGAACTACAATTACTATACTTATTACTCTTATTATTATCAATCTAACTCATATTATTAGCCATATTATGCTTATATGATCGATAGAACGACAATTACTATACTTATTACTCTTATTATTATGAATCTAACTCATATTATTAACCATATTATGCAGATATGATCGATAGAACGAGAATTACTATACTCACTAATCTTAATATTATCAATCTAACTCTTATTATTAGCCATATTATGCTTATAATATCGATAGAACGACAATTACTATACTTATTACTGTTATTATTATCAATCTAACTCATATTATTAGCCATATTATGCTTAAATGATCGATGGAACTACAATTACTATACTCATTACTCTTATTATTATCAATCTAACCCATATTATTAGTCATATTATGCTAATATGATCGACAGAACGACATTTACTATACTTATTACACTCACTGTTATCAATCTATCTCATATTATTAACCATATTATGCAAATTTGATCGATAGAACCACAATCATTATACTTATTACTCTTATTATTATCAACCTATCTCATATTATTAGCCATATTATGCTTATATGATCGATAGAACGACAATTACTATACTTATTACTCTTATTATTATGAATCTAACTCATATTATTAACCATATTATGCAGATATGATCGGTAGAACTACAATTACTATACTCATTACTCTTATTATTATCAATCTAACTCTTATTATTAGCCATATTATGCTTATAATATCGATAGAACGCCAATTACTATACGTATTACTGTTATTATTATCAATCTAACTCATATTATTAGCCATATAATGCTTAAATGTCGATAGAACTACAATTACTATACTCACTACTCTTATTATTATCAATCTAACCCATATTATTAGCCATATTATGCTTCTATGATCGATAGAACGAGAATTACTATACTCACTAATCTTAGTATTATCAATCTAACTCATATTATTAGCCATATTATGCTTATATTATCGATAGAACGACAATTACTATACTTATTACTGTTATTACTATCAATCTAACTCATATTATTAGCCATATTATGCTTAAATGATCGATAGAACGGCAATTACTATACTTGTTACTCCTATTATTATCAATCTAACTCATATTATTAGCCATATTATGCTTATATGAGCAATAGAACTGCAATTACTATATTTATTACTCTTATTATTATCAATCTAACTCATATTATTAACCATATTATGCAGATATGATCGATAGAACTACAATTACTATACTCATTACTCTTATTATTATCAATCTAACTCATATTATTAGCCATATTATGCTTAAATGATCGATAGAACTACAATTACTATACTCACTACTCTTAGTATTATCAATCTAACTCATATTATTAGCCATATTATGCTAATATGATCGAGAGAACGACGATTACTATACTTATTACACTCACTGTTATCAATCTAACTCATATTATTAACCATATTATGCAAATTTGATCGCTAGAACGACAATCACTATACTTATTACTCTTATTATTATCAACCTAACTCATATTATTAGCCATATTATGCTTATATGATCGATAGAACGACAATTACTATACTTATTACTCTTATTATTGTGAATCTAACTCATATTATTAACCATATTATGCAGATATGATCGATAGAACTACAATTACTATACTCATTACTCTTATTATTATCAATCTAACTCTTATTATTAGCCATATTATGCTTATAATATCGATAGAACGCCAATTACTATACGTATTACTGTTATTATTATCAATCTAACTCATATTATTAGCCATATTATGCTTAAATGTCGATAGAACTACAATTACTATACTCACTACTCTTATTATTATCAATCTAACCCATATTATTAGCCATATTATGCTTCTATGATCGATAGAACGAGAATTACTATACTCACTAATCTTAGTATTATCAATCTAACTCATATTATTAGCCATATTATGCTTATATTATCGATAGAACGACAATTACTATACTTATTACTGTTATTACTATCAATCTAACTCATATTATTAGCCATATTATGCTTAAATGATCGATAGGACGACAATTACTATACTTGTTACTCCTATTATTATCAATCTAACTCATATTATTAGCCATATTATGCTTATATGAGCAATAGAACTGCAATTACTATATTTATTACTCTTATTATTATCAATCTAACTCATATTATTAACCATATTATGCAGATATGATCGATAGAACTACAATTACTATACTCATTACTCTTATTATTATCAATCTAACTCATATTATTAGCCATATTATGCTTAAATGATCGATAGAACTACAATTACTATACTCACTACTCTTAGTATTATCAATCTAACTCATATTATTAGCCATATTATGCTAATATGATCGAGAGAACGACAATTACTATACTTATTACACTCACTGTTATCAATCTAACTCATATTATTAACCTTATTATGCAAATTTGATCGGTAGAACGACAATCACTATACTTATTACTCTTATTATTATCAACCTAACTCATATTATTAGCCATATTATGCTTATATGATCGATAGAACGACAATTACTATACTTATTACTCTTATTATTGTGAATCTAACTCATATTATTAACCATATTATGCAGATATGATCGATAGAACTACAATTACTATACTTATTACTCTTATTATTATCAATCTAACTCATATTATTAGCCATATTATGCTTATATGATCGATAGAACGAGAATTACTATACTCACTACTCTTAATATTATCAATCTAACTCTTATTATTAGCCATATTATGCTTATAATATCAATAGAACGACAATTACTATACTTATTACTGTTATTATTATCAATCTAACTCATATTATTAGCCATATTATGCTTAAATGATCGATAGAACTACAATTACTATACTCATTACTCTTATTATTATCAATCTAACCCATATTATTAGCCATATTGTGCTAATATGATCGACAGAACGACAATTACTATACTTATTACACTCACTGTTATCAATCTAACTCATATTATTAACCATATTATGCAAATTTGTCGATAGAACGACAATCACTATACTTATTACTCTTATTATTATCAACCTAACTCATATTATTAGCCATATTATGCTTATATGATCGATAGAACGACAATTACTATACTTGTTACTCTTATTATTATGAATCTAACTCATATTATTAACCATATTATGCTTATATGATCGATAGAACGACAAATACTATACTTATTAGTCTTATTATTATCAATCTAATTCATATTATTAACCATATTATGCTAATATGATCGATAGAACGACAATTACTATATTTATTACACTCACTGTTATGAATCTAACTCATATTATTAACCATATTGTGCAGATATGATCGATAGCACGACATTTACTATACACATTACTCTTACTATTATCAATCTAACTCATATTATTAGCCATATTATGCTTAAATGATCGATAGAACTACAACTACTATACTCATTACTCTTATTATTATCAATCTAACCCATATTATTAGCCATATTATGCTAATATGATCGACAGAACGACAATTACTATACTTATTACACTCACTGTTATCAATCTAACTCATATTATTAACCATATTATGCAAATTTGATCGATAGAACGACAATCACTATACTTATTACTCTTATTATTATCAACCTAACTCATATTATTAGCCATATTATGCTTATATGATCGATAGAACGACAATTACAATACTTATTACTCTTATTATTGTGAATCTAACTCATATTATTAACCATATTGTGCAGATATGATCGATAGAACTACAATTACTATACTCATTACTCTTAATATTATCAATCTAACTCATATTATTAGCCATATTATGCTTAAATGATCGATAGAACGACAATCACTATACTTATTACTCTTATTATTATCAATCTAACTCATATTATTAGCCATATTATGCTTATATGAGCAATAGAACTACAATTACTATACTTATTACTCTTATTATTATCAATCTAACTCATATTATTAACCATATTATGCAGATATGATCGAAAGCACGACATTTACTATACACATTACTCTTACTATTATCAATCTAACTCATATTATTAACCACATTATGCAGATATGATCGATAGCACGACATTTACTATACTTACTACTCTTAATATTATCAATCTAACTCATATTATTAGCCATATTATGCTTAAATGATCGATAGAACGACAATCACTATACTTATTACTCTTATTATTATCAATCTAACTCATATTATTAGCCATATTATGCTTATATGAGCAATAGAACTACAATTACTATACTTATTACTCTTATTATTATCAATCTAACTCATATTATTAACCATATTATGCAGATATGATCGAAAGCACGACATTTACTATACACATTACTCTTACTATTATCAATCTAACTCATATTATTAACCACATTATGCAGATATGATCGATAGCACGACATTTACTATACTTACTACTCTTATTATTATCAATCTAACTCATATTATTAGCCATATTATGCTTAAATGATCGATAGAACGACAATTACTATACTTATTACTCTTATTATTATCAATCTAACTCATATTATTAGCCATATTATGCTTATATGAGCAATAGAACTACAATTACTATACCTATTACTGTTATTATTATCAATCTAACTCATATTATTAGCCATATTATGCTTAAATGATCGATAGAACTACAACTACTATACTCATTACTCTTATTATTATCAATCTAACCCATATTATTAGCCATATTATGCTAATATGATCGACAGAACGACAATTACTATACTTATTACACTCACTGTTATCAATCTAACTCATATTATTAACCATATTATGCAAATTTGATCGATAGAACGACAATCACTATACTTATTACTCTTATTATTATCAACCTAACTCATATTATTAGCCATATTATGCTTATATGATCGATAGAACGACAATTACAATACTTATTACTCTTATTATTGTGAATCTAACTCATATTATTAACCATATTGTGCAGATATGATCGATAGAACTACAATTACTATACTCATTACTCTTAATATTATCAATCTAACTCATATTATTAGCCATATTATGCTTAAATGATCGATAGAACGACAATCACTATACTTATTACTCTTATTATTATCAATCTAACTCATATTATTAGCCATATTATGCTTATATGAGCAATAGAACTACAATTACTATACTTATTACTCTTATTATTATCAATCTAACTCATATTATTAACCATATTATGCAGATATGATCGATAGAACTACAATTACTATACTCATTACTCTTATTATTATCAATCTAACTCATATTATTAGCCATATTATGCTTCTATGATCGATAGAACGAGAATTACTATACTCACTACTCTTAGTATTATCAATCTAACTCATATTATTAGCCATATTATTCTTATATTATCGATAGAACGACAATCACTATACTTATTACACTCACTGTTATCAATCTAACTCATATTATTAACCATATTATGCAAATTTGATCGCTAGAACGACAATCACTATACTTATTACTCTTATTATTATCAACCTAACTCATATTATTAGCCATATTATGCTTATATGATCGATAGAACGACAATTACAATACTTATTACTCTTATTTTTGTGAATCTAACTCATATTATTAACCATATTATGCAGATATGATCGATAGAACTACAATTACTATACTTATTACTCTTATTATTATCAATCTAACTCATATTATTAGCCATATTATGCTTATATGATCGATAGAACGACAATTACTATACTTATTACTCTTATTATTATGAATCTAACTCATATTATTAACCATATTATGCAGATATGATCGATAGAACGAGAATTACTATACTCACTAATCTTAATATTATCAATCTAACTCTTATTATTAGCCATATTATGCTTATAATATCGATAGAACGACAATTACTATACTTATTACTGTTATTATTATCAATCTAACTCATATTATTAGCCATATTATGCTTAAATGATCGATGGAACTACAATTACTATACTCATTACTCTTATTATTATCAATCTAACCCATATTATTAGTCATATTATGCTAATATGATCGACAGAACGACATTTACTATACTTATTACACTCACTGTTATCAATCTATCTCATATTATTAACCATATTATGCAAATTTGATCGATAGAACCACAATCATTATACTTATTACTCTTATTATTATCAACCTATCTCATATTATTAGCCATATTATGCTTATATGATCGATAGAACGACAATTACTATACTTATTACTCTTATTATTATGAATCTAACTCATATTATTAACCATATTATGCAGATATGATCGGTAGAACTACAATTACTATACTCATTACTCTTATTATTATCAATCTAACTCTTATTATTAGCCATATTATGCTTATAATATCGATAGAACGCCAATTACTATACGTATTACTGTTATTATTATCAATCTAACTCATATTATTAGCCATATAATGCTTAAATGTCGATAGAACTACAATTACTATACTCACTACTCTTATTATTATCAATCTAACCCATATTATTAGCCATATTATGCTTCTATGATCGATAGAACGAGAATTACTATACTCACTAATCTTAGTATTATCAATCTAACTCATATTATTAGCCATATTATGCTTATATTATCGATAGAACGACAATTACTATACTTATTACTGTTATTACTATCAATCTAACTCATATTATTAGCCATATTATGCTTAAATGATCGATAGAACGGCAATTACTATACTTGTTACTCCTATTATTATCAATCTAACTCATATTATTAGCCATATTATGCTTATATGAGCAATAGAACTGCAATTACTATATTTATTACTCTTATTATTATCAATCTAACTCATATTATTAACCATATTATGCAGATATGATCGATAGAACTACAATTACTATACTCATTACTCTTATTATTATCAATCTAACTCATATTATTAGCCATATTATGCTTAAATGATCGATAGAACTACAATTACTATACTCACTACTCTTAGTATTATCAATCTAACTCATATTATTAGCCATATTATGCTAATATGATCGAGAGAACGACGATTACTATACTTATTACACTCACTGTTATCAATCTAACTCATATTATTAACCATATTATGCAAATTTGATCGCTAGAACGACAATCACTATACTTATTACTCTTATTATTATCAACCTAACTCATATTATTAGCCATATTATGCTTATATGATCGATAGAACGACAATTACTATACTTATTACTCTTATTATTGTGAATCTAACTCATATTATTAACCATATTATGCAGATATGATCGATAGAACTACAATTACTATACTCATTACTCTTATTATTATCAATCTAACTCTTATTATTAGCCATATTATGCTTATAATATCGATAGAACGCCAATTACTATACGTATTACTGTTATTATTATCAATCTAACTCATATTATTAGCCATATTATGCTTAAATGTCGATAGAACTACAATTACTATACTCACTACTCTTATTATTATCAATCTAACCCATATTATTAGCCATATTATGCTTCTATGATCGATAGAACGAGAATTACTATACTCACTAATCTTAGTATTATCAATCTAACTCATATTATTAGCCATATTATGCTTATATTATCGATAGAACGACAATTACTATACTTATTACTGTTATTACTATCAATCTAACTCATATTATTAGCCATATTATGCTTAAATGATCGATAGGACGACAATTACTATACTTGTTACTCCTATTATTATCAATCTAACTCATATTATTAGCCATATTATGCTTATATGAGCAATAGAACTGCAATTACTATATTTATTACTCTTATTATTATCAATCTAACTCATATTATTAACCATATTATGCAGATATGATCGATAGAACTACAATTACTATACTCATTACTCTTATTATTATCAATCTAACTCATATTATTAGCCATATTATGCTTAAATGATCGATAGAACTACAATTACTATACTCACTACTCTTAGTATTATCAATCTAACTCATATTATTAGCCATATTATGCTAATATGATCGAGAGAACGACAATTACTATACTTATTACACTCACTGTTATCAATCTAACTCATATTATTAACCTTATTATGCAAATTTGATCGGTAGAACGACAATCACTATACTTATTACTCTTATTATTATCAACCTAACTCATATTATTAGCCATATTATGCTTATATGATCGATAGAACGACAATTACTATACTTATTACTCTTATTATTGTGAATCTAACTCATATTATTAACCATATTATGCAGATATGATCGATAGAACTACAATTACTATACTTATTACTCTTATTATTATCAATCTAACTCATATTATTAGCCATATTATGCTTATATGATCGATAGAACGAGAATTACTATACTCACTACTCTTAATATTATCAATCTAACTCTTATTATTAGCCATATTATGCTTATAATATCAATAGAACGACAATTACTATACTTATTACTGTTATTATTATCAATCTAACTCATATTATTAGCCATATTATGCTTAAATGATCGATAGAACTACAATTACTATACTCATTACTCTTATTATTATCAATCTAACCCATATTATTAGCCATATTGTGCTAATATGATCGACAGAACGACAATTACTATACTTATTACACTCACTGTTATCAATCTAACTCATATTATTAACCATATTATGCAAATTTGTCGATAGAACGACAATCACTATACTTATTACTCTTATTATTATCAACCTAACTCATATTATTAGCCATATTATGCTTATATGATCGATAGAACGACAATTACTATACTTGTTACTCTTATTATTATGAATCTAACTCATATTATTAACCATATTATGCTTATATGATCGATAGAACGACAAATACTATACTTATTAGTCTTATTATTATCAATCTAATTCATATTATTAACCATATTATGCTAATATGATCGATAGAACGACAATTACTATATTTATTACACTCACTGTTATGAATCTAACTCATATTATTAACCATATTGTGCAGATATGATCGATAGCACGACATTTACTATACACATTACTCTTACTATTATCAATCTAACTCATATTATTAACCATATTATGCAGATATGATCGAAAGCACGACATTTACTATACACATTACTCTTACTATTATCAATCTAACTCATATTATTAACCACATTATGCAGATATGATCGATAGCACGACATTTACTATACTTACTACTCTTATTATTATCAATCTAACTCATATTATTAGCCATATTATGCTTAAATGATCGATAGAACGACAATTACTATACTTATTACTCTTATTATTATCAATCTAACTCATATTATTAGCCATATTATGCTTATATGAGCAATAGAACTACAATTACTATACCTATTACTGTTATTATTATCAATCTAACTCATATTATTAGCCATATTATGCTTAAATGATCGATAGAACTACAACTACTATACTCATTACTCTTATTATTATCAATCTAACCCATATTATTAGCCATATTATGCTAATATGATCGACAGAACGACAATTACTATACTTATTACACTCACTGTTATCAATCTAACTCATATTATTAACCATATTATGCAAATTTGATCGATAGAACGACAATCACTATACTTATTACTCTTATTATTATCAACCTAACTCATATTATTAGCCATATTATGCTTATATGATCGATAGAACGACAATTACAATACTTATTACTCTTATTATTGTGAATCTAACTCATATTATTAACCATATTGTGCAGATATGATCGATAGAACTACAATTACTATACTTATTACTCATATTATTATCAATCTAACTCATATTATTAGCCATATTATCCTTATATTATCGATAGAACGACAATTACTATACTTATTACTGTTATTACTATCAATCTAACTCATATTATTAGCCATATTATGCTTAAATGATCGATAGAACGACAATTACTATACTTATTACTCTTATTATTATCAATCTAACTCATATTATTAGCCATATTATGCTTATATGATCGATAGAACGCCAATTACTATAGTTATTACTGTTATTATTATCAATCTAACTCATATTATTAGCCATATTATGCTTAAATGATCGATAGAACTACAATTACTATACTCATTACTCTTATTATTATCAATCTAACCCATATTGTTAGCCATATTATGCTTATATGATCGATAGAACGAGAATTACTATACTCACTAATCTTAGTATTATCAATCTAACTCATATTATTAGCCATATTATGCTTATATTATCGATAGAACGACAATTACTATACTTATTACTGTTATTACTATCAATCTAACTCATATTATTAGCCATATTATGCTTAAATGATCGATAGAACGACAATTACTATACTTGTTACTCCTATTATTATCAATCTAACTCATATTATTAGACATATTATGCTTATATTATCGATAGAACGACAATTACTATACTTATTACTGTTATTACTATCAATCTAACTCATATTATTAGCCATATTATGCTTAAATGATCGATAGAACGACAATTACTATACTTGTTACTCCTATTATTATCAATCTAACTCATATTATTAGCCATATTATGCTTATATGAGCAATAGAACTGCAATTACTATATTTATTACTCTTATTATTATCAATCTAACTCATATTATTAACCATATTATGCAGATATGATCGATAGAACTACAATTACTATACTCATTACTCTTATTATTATCAATCTAACTCATATTATTAGCCATATTATGCTTAAATGATCGATAGAACGACAATTACTATACCTGTTACTCCTATTATTATCAATCTAACTCATATTATTAGCCATATTATGCTTATATGATCGATAGAACGACAATTACTATACTTATTACTCTTATTATTATCAATCAAACTCATATTATTAGCCATATTATGCTTAAATGATCGATAGAACGACAATTACTATACTTATTACTCTTATTATTATCAATCTAACTCATATTATTAGCCATATTATGCTTAAATGATCGATAGAACGACAATTATTATACTCATTACTATTATTATTATCAATCCAACTCATATTATTACCCATATTATGATGATATGATCGATAGAACTACATTTACTATACTTATTACACTCACTATTATCAATCTAACTCATGTTATTAACCATATTATGCAGATATGATCGATAGAACGACAATTACTATACTTATTACTCTTATTATTATCAATCTAACTCATATTATTAGCCATATTATGCTTATATGATCGATAGAACGACAATTACTATACTTATTACTCTTATTATTATAAATCTAACTCATATTATTAGCCATATTATGCTTATATGATCGATAGAACGACAAATACTATACTTATTACTCTTATTATTATCAATTTAACTCATATTATTAACCATATTATGCAAATTTGATCGGTAGAACGACAATCACTATACTTATTACTCTTATTATTATCAACCTAACTCATATTATTAACCATATTATGCAGATATGATCGATAGAACTACAATTACTATACTCATTACTCTTAATATTATCAATCTAACTCATATTATTAGCCATATTATGCTTAAATGATCGATAGAACGACAATTACTATACTTATTACTCTTATTATTATCAATCTAACTCATATTATTAGCCATATTATGCTTATATGAGCAATAGAACTACAATTACTATACTTATTACTCTTATTATTATCAATCTAACTCATATTATTAACCATATTATGCAGATATGATCGATAGAACTACAATTACTATACTCATTACTCTTATTATTATCAATCTAACTCATATTATTAGCCATATTATGCTTCTATGATCGATAGAACGAGAATTACTATACTCACTACTCTTAGTATTATCAATCTAACTCATATTATTAGCCATATTATGCTTATATTATCGATAGAACGACAATTACTATACTTATTACTGTTATTACAATCAATCTAACTCATATTATTAGCCATATTATGCTTGAATGATCGATAGAACGGCAATTACTATACTTGTTACTCCTATTATTATCAATCTAACTCATATTATTAGCCATATTATGCTTATATGAGCAATAGAACTGCAATTACTATATTTATTACTCTTATTATTATCAATCTAACTCATATTATTAACCATATTATGCAGATATGATCGATAGAACTACAATTACTATACTCATTACTCTTATTATTATCAATCTAACTCATATTATTAGCCATATTATGCTTAAATGATCGATAGAACTACAATTACTATACTCACTACTCTTAGTATTATCAATCTAACTCATATTATTAGCCATATTATGCTAATATGATCGAGAGAACGACGATTACTATACTTATTACACTCACTGTTATCAATCTAACTCATATTATTAACCATATTATGCAAATTTGATCGGTAGAACGACAATCACTATACTTATTACTCTTATTATTATCAATCTAACTCATATTATTAGCCATATTATGCTTATATGATCGATAGAACGCCAATTACTATACTTGTTACTGTTATTATTATCAATCTAACTCATATTATTAGCCATATTATGCTTAAATGATCGATAGAACTACAATTACTATACTCATTACTCTTATTATTATCAATCTAACCCATATTATTAGCCATATTATGCTTATATGATCGATAGAACGAGAATTACTATACTCACTACTCTTAGTATTGTCAATCTAACTCATATTATTAGCCATATTATGCTTATATTATCGATAGAACGACAATTACTATACTTATTACTGTTATTACTATCAATCTAACTCATATTATTAGCCATATTATGCTTAAATGATCGATAGAACGACAATTACTATACTTGTTACTCCTATTATTATCAATCTAACTCATATTATTAGCCATATTATGCTTATATGAGCAATAGAACTGCAATTACTATATTTATTACTCTTATTATTATCAATCTAACTCATATTATTAACCATATTATGCAGATATGATCGATAGAACTACAATTACTATACTCATTACTCTTATTATTATCAATCTAACTCATATTATTAGCCATATTATGCTTAAATGATCGATAGAACTACAATTACTATACTCACTACTCTTAGTATTATCAATCTAACTCATATTATTAGCCATATTATGCTAATATGATCGAGAGAACGACAATTACTATACTTATTACACTCACTGTTATCAATCTAACTCATATTATTAACCTTATTATGCAAATTTGATCGGTAGAACGACAGTCACTATACTTATTACTCTTATTATTATCAACCTAACTCATATTATTAGCCATATTATGCTTATATGATCGATAGAACGACAATTACTATACTTATTACTCTTATTATTGTGAATCTAACTCATATTATTAACCTTATTATGCAAATTTGATCGGTAGAACGACAGTCACTATACTTATTACTCTTATTATTATCAATCTAACTCATATTATTAGCCATATTATGCTTAAATGATCGATAGAACTACAATTACTATACTCATTACTCTTATTATTATCAATCTAACCCATATTATTAGCCATATTATGCTAATATGATCGACAGAACGACAATTACTATACTTATTACACTCACTGTTATCAATCTAACTCATATTATTAACCATATTATGCAAATTTGTCGATAGAACGACAATCACTATACTTATTACTCTTATTATTATCAACCTAACTCATATTATTAGCCATATTATGCTTATATGATCGATAGAACGACAATTACTATACTTATTACTCTTATTATTATGAATCTAACTCATATTATTAACCATATTATGCTTATATGATCGATAGAACGACAAATACTATACTTATTAGTCTTATTATTATCAATCTAATTCATATTATTAACCATATTATGCTAATATGATCGATAGAACGACAATTACTATATTTATTACACTCACTGTTATCAATCTAACTCATATTATTAACCATATTGTGCAGATATGATCGATAGCACGACATTTACTATACACATTACTCTTACTATTATCAATCTAACTCATATTATTAACCATATTATGCAGATATGATCGAAAGCACGACATTTACTATACACATTACTCTTACTATTATCAATCTAACTCATATTATTAACCACATTATGCAGATATGATCGATAGCACGACATTTACTATACTTACTACTCTTATTATTATCAATCTAACTCATATTATTAGCCATATTATGCTTAAATGATCGATAGAACGACAATTACTATACTTATTACTCTTATTATTATCAATCTAACTCATATTATTAGCCATATTATGCTTATATGAGCAATAGAACTACAATTACTATACCTATTACTGTTATTATTATCAATCCAACTCATATTATTAGCCATATTATGCTTAAATGATCGATAGAACTACAACTACTATACTCATTACTCTTATTATTATCAATCTAACCCATATTATTAGCCATATTATGCTAATATGATCGACAGAACGACAATTACTATACTTATTACACTCACTGTTATCAATCTAACTCATATTATTAACCATATTATGCAAATTTGATCGATAGAACGACAATCACTATACTTATTACTCTTATTATTATCAACCTAACTCATATTATTAGCCATATTATGCTTATATGATCGATAGAACGACAATTACAATACTTATTACTCTTATTATTGTGAATCTAACTCATATTATTAACCATATTATGCAGATATGATGGATAGAACTACAATTACTATACTTATTACTCTTATTATTATCAATCTAACTCATATTATTAGCCATATTATGCTTATATGATCGATAGAACGACAATTACTATACTTATTACTCCTATTATTATGAATCTAACTCATATTATTAACCATATTATGCAGATATGATCGATAGAACGAGAATTACTATACTCACTACTCTTAATATTATCAATCTAACTCTTATTATTAGCCGTATTATGCTTATAATATCGATAGAACGACAATTACTATACTTATTACTGTTATTATTTTCAATCTAACTCATATTATTAGCCATATTATGCTTAAATGATCGATAGAACTACAATTACTATACTCATTACTCTTATTATTATCAATCTAACCCATATTATTAGCCATATTATGCTAATATGATCGACAGAACGACAATTACTATACTTATTACACTCACTGTTATCAATCTAACTCATATTATTAACCATATTATGCAAATTTGTCGATAGAACGACAATCACTATACTTATTACTCTTATTATTATCAATCTAATTCATATTATTAACCATATTATGCTAATATGATCGATAGAACGACAATTACTATATTTATTACACTCACTGTTATCAATCTAACTCATATTATTAACCATATTGTACAGATATGATCGATAGCACGACATTTACAATACACATTACTCTTACTATTATCAATCTAACTCATATTATTAACCATATTATGCAGATATGATCGAAAGCACGACATTTACTATACACATTACTCTTACTATTATCAATCTAACTCATATTATTAACCACATCATGCAGATATGATCGATAGCACGACATTTACTATACTTACTACTCTTATTATTATCAATCTAACTCATATTATTAGCCACATTATGCTTATATGAGCAATAGAACTACAATTACTATATTTATTACTCTTATTATTATCAATCTAACTCATATTATTAACCATACTATGCAGATATGATCGATAGGACTACAATTACTATACTCATTACTCTTATTATTATCAATCTAACTCATATTATTAGCCATATTATGCTTAAATGATCGATAGAACTACAATTACTATACTCACTACTCTTAGTATTATCAATCTAACTCATATTATTAGCCATATTATGCTAATATGATCGAGAGAACGACAATTACTATACTTATTACACTCACTGTTATCAATCTAACTCATATTATTAACCATATTATGCAAATTTGATCGGTAGAACGACAATCACTATACTTATTACTCTTATTATTATCAATCTAACTCATATTATTAACCATATTATGCAGATATGATCGATAGAACTACAATTACTATACTCATTTCTCTTATTATTATCAATCTAACTCATATTATTATCCATATTATGCTTCTATGATCGATAGAACGAGAATTACTATACTCACTACTCTTAGTATTATCAATCTAACTCATATTATTAGCCATATTATGCTTATATTATCGATAGAACGACAATCACTATACTTATTACACTCACTGTTATCAATCTAACTCATATTATTAACCATATTATGCAAATTTGATCGCTAGAACGACAATCACTATACTTATTACTCTTATTATTATCAACCTAACTCATATTATTAGCCATATTATGCTTATATGATCGATAGAACGACAATTACTATACTTATTACTCTTATTATTGTGAATCTAACTCATATTATTAACCATATTATGCAGATATGATCGATAGAACTACAATTACTATACTTATTACTCTTATTATTATCAATCTAACTCATATTATTAGCCATATTATGCTTATATGATCGATAGAACGAGAATTACTATACTCACTACTCTTAATATTATCAATCTAACTCTTATTATTAGCCATATTATGCTTATAATATCAATAGAACGACAATTACTATACTTATTACTGTTATTATTATCAATCTAACTCATATTATTAGCCATATTATGCTTAAATGATCGATAGAACTACAATTACTATACTCATTACTCTTATTATTATCAATCTAACTCATATTATTAGCCATATTATGCTTATATTATCGACAGAACGACAATTACTATACTTATTACTGTTATTACTATCAATCTGACTCATATTATTAGCCATATTATGCTTAAATGATCGATAGAACGACAATTACTATTCTTATTTCTCTTATTATTATCAATCTAACTCATATTATTAGCCATATTATGCTTATATGATCGATAGAACGACAATTACTGCACTTATTACTCTTATTATTATGAATCTAACTCATATTATTAACCATATTATGCAGATATGATCGATAGAATTACAATTACTATACTCATTACTCTTATTATTATCAATCTAACTCATATTATTGGCCACATTATGCTTATATGATCGATAGAACGAGATTTACTATACTCACTATTCTTAGTATTATCAATCTAACTCATATTATTAGCCATATTATGCTTAAATCATCGATAGAACGGCAATTACTATACTTATTACTCTTATTATTATCAATTTAACTCATATTATTACCCATATTATGCTTATATGATCGATAGAACGACAATTACTATACTTATTACTCTTATAATTATGATTCTAACTCATATTATTAACCATATTATGCAGATATGATCGATAGAACTACAATTACTATACTCATTACTCTTATTATTATCAATCTAACTCTTATTATTAGCCATATTATGCTTATAATATCGATAGAACGCCAATTACTATTCTTATTACTGTTATTATTATCAATCTAACTCATATTACTAGCCATATTATGCTTAAATGATCGATAGAACTACAATTACTATACTCATTGCTCTTATTATTATCAATCTAATCCTAATTATTAGTCATATTATGCTTATATGATCGATAGAACGAGAATTACTATACTCACTACTCTTAGTATTATCAATCTAACTCATATTATTGGCCATATTATGCTTATATTATCGACAGAACGACAATTACTATACTTATTACTGTTATTACTATCAATCTGACTCATATTATTAGCCATATTATGCTTAAATGATCGATAGAACAACAATTACTATTCTTATTTCTCTTATTATTATCAATCTAACTCATATTATTAGCCATATTATGCTTATATGATCGATAGAACGACAATTACTACACTTATTACTCTTATTATTATGAATCTAACTCATATTATTAACCATATTATGCAGATATGATCGATAGAATTACAATTACTATACTCATTACTCTTATTATTATCAATCTAAATCATATTATTGGCCACATTATGCTTATATGATCGATAGAACGAGATTTACTATACTCACTACTCTTAGTATTATCAATCTAACTCATATTATTAGCCATATTATGCTTAAATCATCGATAGAACGGCAATTACTATACTTATTACTCTTATTATTATCAATTTAACTCATATTATTACCCATATTATGCTTATATGATCGATAGAACGACAATTACTATACTTATTACTCTTATTATTATGATTCTAACTCATATTATTAACCATATTATGCAGATATGATCGATAGCACGACATTTACTATACACATTTCTCTTACTATTATCCATCTAACTCATATTATTAACCATATTACGCAGATATGATCGATAGCACGACATTTACTATACACATTACTCTTACTATTATCAATCTAACTCATATTATTAACCATATTATGCAGATATGATCGATAGCACGACATTTACTATACTTACTACTCTTATTATTATGAACCTAACTCATATTATTACCCATATTATGCTTATATGATCGATAGAACGACAATTACTATACTTATTACTCTTATAATTATGATTCTAACTCATATTATTAACCATATTATGCAGATATGATCGATAGAACTACAATTACTATACCCATTACTCTTATTATTATCAATCTAACTCTTATTATTAGCCATATTGTGCTTATAATATCGATAGAACGCCAATTACTATTCTTATTACTGTTATTATTATCAATCTAACTCATATTACTAGCCATATTATGCTTAAATGATCGATAGAACTACAATTACTATACTCATTGCTCTTATTATTATCAATCTAATCCTAATTATTAGTCATATTATGCTTATATGATCGATAGAACGAGAATTACTATACTCACTACTCTTAGTATTATCAATCTAACTCATATTATTGGCCATATTATGCTTATATTATCGACAGAACGACAATTACTATACTTATTACTGTTATTACTATCAATCTGACTCATATTATTAGCCATATTATGCTTAAATGATCGATAGAACAACAATTACTATTCTTATTTCTCTTATTATTATCAATCTAACTCATATTATTAGCCATATTATGCTTATATGATCGATAGAACGACAATTACTACACTTATTACTCTTATTATTATGAATCTAACTCATATTATTAACCATATTATGCAGATATGATCGATAGAATTACAATTACTATACTCATTACTCTTATTATTATCAATCTAAATCATATTATTGGCCACATTATGCTTATATGATCGATAGAACGAGATTTACTATACTCACTACTCTTAGTATTACCAATCTAACTCATATTATTAGCCATATTATGCTTAAATCATCGATAGAACGGCAATTACTATACTTATTACTCTTATTATTATCAATTTAACTCATATTATTACCCATATTATGCTTATATGATCGATAGAACGACAATTACTATACTTATTACTCTTATTATTATCAATTTAACTCATATTATTACCCACATTATGCTTATATGATCGATAGAACGAGATTTACTATACTCACTACTCTTAGTATTATCAATCTAACCCATATTATTAGCCATATTATGCTAATATGATCGACAGAACGACAATTACTATACTTATTACACTCACTGTTATCAATCTAACTCATATTATTAACCATATTATGCAAATTTGTCGATAGAACGACAATCACTATACTTATTACTCTTATTATTATCAACCTAACTCATATTATTAGCCATATTATGCTTATATGATCGATAGAACGACAATTACTATACTTATTACTCTTATTATTATGAATCTAACTCATATTATTAACCATATTATGCTTATATGATCGATAGAACGACAAATACTATACTTATTAGTCTTATTATTATCAATCTAATTCATATTATTAACCATATTATGCTAATATGATCGATAGAACGACAATTACTATATTTATTACACTCACTGTTATCAATCTAACTCATATTATTAACCATATTGTGCAGATATGATCGATAGCACGACATTTACTATACACATTACTCTTACTATTATCAATCTAACTCATATTATTAACCATATTATGCAGATATGATCGAAAGCACGACATTTACTATACACATTACTCTTACTATTATCAATCTAACTCATATTATTAACCACATTATGCAGATATGATCGATAGCACGACATTTACTATACTTACTACTCTTATTATTATCAATCTAACTCATATTATTAGCCATATTATGCTTAAATGATCGATAGAACGACAATTACTATACTTATTACTCTTATTATTATCAATCTAACTCATATTATTAGCCATATTATGCTTATATGAGCAATAGAACTACAATTACTATACCTATTACTGTTATTATTATCAATCTAACTCATATTATTAGCCATATTATGCTTAAATGATCGATAGAACTACAACTACTATACTCATTACTCTTATTATTATCAATCTAACCCATATTATTAGCCATATTATGCTAATATGATCGACAGAACGACAATTACTATACTTATTACACTCACTGTTATCAATCTAACTCATATTATTAACCATATTATGCAAATTTGATCGATAGAACGACAATCACTATACTTATTACTCTTATTATTATCAACCTAACTCATATTATTAGCCATATTATGCTTATATGATCGATAGAACGACAATTACAATACTTATTACTCTTATTATTGTGAATCTAACTCATATTATTAACCATATTATGCAGATATGATCGATAGAACTACAATTACTATACTTATTACTCTTATTATTATCAATCTAACTCATATTATTAGCCATATTATGCTTATATGATCGATAGAACGACAATTACTATACTTATTACTCCTATTATTATGAATCTAACTCATATTATTAACCATATTATGCAGATATGATCGATAGAACGAGAATTACTATACTCACTACTCTTAATATTATCAATCTAACTCTTATTATTAGCCGTATTATGCTTATAATATCGATAGAACGACAATTACTATACTTATTACTGTTATTATTTTCAATCTAACTCATATTATTAGCCATATTATGCTTAAATGATCGATAGAACTACAATTACTATACTCATTACTCTTATTATTATCAATCTAACCCATATTATTAGCCATATTATGCTAATATGATCGACAGAACGACAATTACTATACTTATTACACTCACTGTTATCAATCTAACTCATATTATTAACCATATTATGCAAATTTGTCGATAGAACGACAATCACTATACTTATTTCTCTTATTATTATCAATCTAATTCATATTATTAACCATATTATGCTAATATGATCGATAGAACGACAATTACTATATTTATTACACTCACTGTTATCAATCTAACTCATATTATTAACCATATTGTACAGATATGATCGATAGCACGACATTTACAATACACATTACTCTTACTATTATCAATCTAACTCATATTATTAACCATATTATGCAGATATGATCGAAAGCACGACATTTACTATACACATTACTCTTACTATTATCAATCTAACTCATATTATTAACCACATTATGCAGATATGATCGATAGCACGACATTTACTATACTTACTACTCTTATTATTATCAATCTAACTCATATTATTAGCCACATTATGCTTATATGAGCAATAGAACTACAATTACTATATTTATTACTCTTATTATTATCAATCTAACTCATATTATTAACCATACTATGCAGATATGATCGATAGGACTACAATTACTATACTCATTACTCTTATTATTATCAATCTAACTCATATTATTAGCCATATTATGCTTAAATGATCGATAGAACTACAATTACTATACTCATTACTCTTATTATTATCAATCTAACCCATATTATTAGCCATATTATGCTAATATGATCGACAGAACGACAATTACTATACTTATTACACTCACTGTTATCAATCTAACTCATATTATTAACCATATTATGCAAATTTGTCGATAGAACGACAATCACTATACTTATTACTCTTATTATTATCAATCTAATTCATATTATTAACCATATTATGCTAATATGATCGATAGAACGACAATTACTATATTTATTACACTCACTGTTATCAATCTAACTCATATTATTAACCATATTGTACAGATATGATCGATAGCACGACATTTACAATACACATTACTCTTACTATTATCAATCTAACTCATATTATTAACCATATTATGCAGATATGATCGAAAGCACGACATTTACTATACACATTACTCTTACTATTATCAATCTAACTCATATTATTAACCACATTATGCAGATATGATCGATAGCACGACATTTACTATACTTACTACTCTTATTATTATCAATCTAACTCATATTATTAGCCACATTATGCTTATATGAGCAATAGAACTACAATTACTATATTTATTACTCTTATTATTATCAATCTAACTCATATTATTAACCATACTATGCAGATATGATCGATAGGACTACAATTACTATACTCATTACTCTTATTATTATCAATCTAACTCATATTATTAGCCATATTATGCTTAAATGATCGATAGAACTACAATTACTATACTCACTACTCTTAGTATTATCAATCTAACTCATATTATTAGCCATATTATGCTAATATGATCGAGAGAACGACAATTACTATACTTATTACACTCACTGTTATCAATCTAACTCATATTATTAACCTTATTATGCAAATTTGATCGGTAGAACGACAGTCACTATACTTATTACTCTTATTATTATCAACCTAACTCATATTATTAGCCATATTATGCTTATATGATCGATAGAACGACAATTACTATACTTATTACTCTTATTATTGTGAATCTAACTCATATTATTAACCTTATTATGCAAATTTGATCGGTAGAACGACAGTCACTATACTTATTACTCTTATTATTATCAATCTAACTCATATTATTAGCCATATTATGCTTAAATGATCGATAGAACTACAATTACTATACTCATTACTCTTATTATTATCAATCTAACCCATATTATTAGCCATATTATGCTAATATGATCGACAGTACGACAATTACTATACTTATTACACTCACTGTTATCAATCTAACTCATATTATTAACCATATTATGCAAATTTGTCGATAGAACGACAGTCACTATACTTATTACTCTTATTATTATCAACCTAACGCATATTATTAGCCATATTATGCTTATATGATCGATAGAACGACAATTACTATACTTATTACTCTTATTATTGTGAATCTAACTCATATTATTAACCTTATTATGCAAATTTGATCGGTAGAACGACAGTCACTATACTTATTACTCTTATTATTATCAATCTAACTCATATTATTAGCCATATTATGCTTAAATGATCGATAGAACTACAATTACTATACTCATTACTCTTATTATTATCAATCTAACCCATATTATTAGCCATATTATGCTAATATGATCGACAGAACGACAATTACTATACTTATTACACTCACTGTTATCAATCTAACTCATATTATTAACCATATTATGCAAATTTGTCGATAGAACGACAATCACTATACTTATTACTCTTATTATTATCAACCTAACTCATATTATTAGCCATATTATGCTTATATGATCGATAGAACGACAATTACTAAACTTATTACTCTTATTATTATGAATCTAACTCATATTATTAACCATATTATGCTTATATGATCGATAGAACGACAAATACTATACTTATTAGTCTTATTATTATCAATCTAATTCATATTATTAACCATATTATGCTAATATGATCGATAGAACGACAATTACTATATTTATTACACTCACTGTTATCAATCTAACTCATATTATTAACCATATTGTGCAGATATGATCGATAGCACGACATTTACTATACACATTACTCTTACTATTATCAATCTAACTCATATTATTAACCATATTATGCAGATATGATCGAAAGCACGACATTTACTATACACATTACTCTTACTATTATCAATCTAACTCATATTATTAACCACATTATGCAGATATGATCGATAGCACGACATTTACTATACTTACTACTCTTATTATTATCAATCTAACTCATATTATTAGCCATATTATGCTTAAATGATCGATAGAACGACAATTACTATACTTATTAGTCTTATTATTATCAATCTAACTCATATTATTAACCATACTATGCAGATATGATCGATAGGACTACAATTACTATACTCATTACTCTTATTATTATCAATCTAACTCATATTATTAGCCATATTATGCTTAAATGATCGATAGAACTACAATTACTATACTCACTACTCTTAGTATTATCAATCTAACTCATATTATTAGCCATATTATGCTAATATGATCGAGAGAACGACAATTACTATACTTATTACACTCACTGTTATCAATCTAACTCATATTATTAACCATATTATGCAAATTTGATCGGTAGAACGACAATCACTATACTTATTACTCTTATTATTATCAATCTAACTCATATTATTAACCATATTATGCAGATATGATCGATAGAACTACAATTACTATACTCATTTCTCTTATTATTATCAATCTAACTCATATTATTAGCCATATTATGCTTCTATGATCGATAGAACGAGAATTACTATACTCACTACTCTTAGTATTATCAATCTAACTCATATTATTAGCCATATTATGCTTATATTATCGATAGAACGACAATCACTATACTTATTACACTCACTGTTATCAATCTAACTCATATTATTAACCATATTATGCAAATTTGATCGCTAGAACGACAATCACTATACTTATTACTCTTATTATTATCAACCTAACTCATATTATTAGCCATATTATGCTTATATGATCGATAGAACGACAATTACTATACTTATTACTCTTATTATTGTGAATCTAACTCATATTATTAACCATATTATGCAGATATGATCGATAGAACTACAATTACTATACTCATTACTCTTATTATTATCAATCTAACCCATATTATTAGCCATATTATGCTAATATGATCGACAGAACGACAGTTACTATACTTATTACACTCACTGTTATCAATCTAACTCATATTATTAACCATATTATGCAAATTTGTCGATAGAACGACAATCACTATACTTATTACTCTTATTATTATCAATCTAATTCATATTATTAACCATATTATGCTAATATGATCGATTGAACGACAATTACTATATTTATTACACTCACTGTTATCAATCTAACTCATATTATTAACCATATTGTACAGATATGATCGATAGCACGACATTTACAATACACATTACTCTTACTATTATCAATCTAACTCATATTATTAACCATATTATGCAGATATGATCGAAAGCACGACATTTACTATACACATTACTCTTACTATTATCAATCTAACTCATATTATTAACCACATTATGCAGATATGATCGATAGCACGACATTTACTATACTTACTACTCTTATTATTATCAATCTAACTCATATTATTAGCCACATTATGCTTATATGAGCAATAGAACGAGAATTACTATACTCACTACTCTTAATATTATCAATCTAACTCTTATTATTAGCCATATTATGCTTATAATATCAATAGAACGACAATTACTATACTTATTACTGTTATTATTATCAATCTAACTCATATTATTAGCCATATTATGCTTAAATGATCGATAGAACTACAATTACTATACTCATTACTCTTATTATTATCAATCTAACTCATATTATTAGCCATATTATGCTTATATTATCGACAGAACGACAATTACTATACTTATTACTGTTATTACTATCAATCTGACTCATATTATTAGCCATATTATGCTTAAATGATCGATAGAACGACAATTACTATTCTTATTTCTCTTATTATTATCAATCTAACTCATATTATTAGCCATATTATGCTTATATGATCGATAGAACGACAATTACTGCACTTATTACTCTTATTATTATGAATCTAACTCATATTATTAACCATATTATGCAGATATGATCGATAGAATTACAATTACTATACTCATTACTCTTATTATTATCAATCTAACTCATATTATTGGCCACATTATGCTTATATGATCGATAGAACGAGATTTACTATACTCACTATTCTTAGTATTATCAATCTAACTCATATTATTAGCCATATTATGCTTAAATCATCGATAGAACGGCAATTACTATACTTATTACTCTTATTATTATCAATTTAACTCATATTATTACCCATATTATGCTTATATGATCGATAGAACGACAATTACTATACTTATTACTCTTATAATTATGATTCTAACTCATATTATTAACCATATTATGCAGATATGATCGATAGAACTACAATTACTATACTCATTACTCTTATTATTATCAATCTAACTCTTATTATTAGCCATATTATGCTTATAATATCGATAGAACGCCAATTACTATTCTTATTACTGTTATTATTATCAATCTAACTCATATTACTAGCCATATTATGCTTAAATGATCGATAGAACTACAATTACTATACTCATTGCTCTTATTATTATCAATCTAATCCTAATTATTAGTCATATTATGCTTATATGATCGATAGAACGAGAATTACTATACTCACTACTCTTAGTATTATCAATCTAACTCATATTATTGGCCATATTATGCTTATATTATCGACAGAACGACAATTACTATACTTATTACTGTTATTACTATCAATCTGACTCATATTATTAGCCATATTATGCTTAAATGATCGATAGAACAACAATTACTATTCTTATTTCTCTTACTATTATCCATCTAACTCATATTATTAACCATATTACGCAGATATGATCGATAGCACGACATTTACTATACACATTACTCTTACTATTATCAATCTAACTCATATTATTAACCATATTATGCAGATATGATCGATAGCACGACATTTACTATACTTACTACTCTTATTATTATGAACCTAACTCATATTATTACCCATATTATGCTTATATGATCGATAGAACGACAATTACTATACTTATTACTCTTATAATTATGATTCTAACTCATATTATTAACCATATTATGCAGATATGATCGATAGAACTACAATTACTATACCCATTACTCTTATTATTATCAATCTAACTCTTATTATTAGCCATATTATGCTTATAATATCGATAGAACGCCAATTACTATTCTTATTACTGTTATTATTATCAATCTAACTCATATTACTAGCCATATTATGCTTAAATGATCGATAGAACTACAATTACTATACTCATTGCTCTTATTATTATCAATCTAATCCTAATTATTAGTCATATTATGCTTATATGATCGATAGAACGAGAATTACTATACTCACTACTCTTAGTATTATCAATCTAACTCATATTATTGGCCATATTATGCTTATATTATCGACAGAACGACAATTACTATACTTATTACTGTTATTACTATCAATCTGACTCATATTATTAGCCATATTATGCTTAAATGATCGATAGAACAACAATTACTATTCTTATTTCTCTTATTATTATCAATCTAACTCATATTATTAGCCATATTATGCTTATATGATCGATAGAACGACAATTACTACACTTATTACTCTTATTATTATGAATCTAACTCATATTATTAACCATATTATGCAGATATGATCGATAGAATTACAATTACTATACTCATTACTCTTATTATTATCAATCTAAATCATATTATTGGCCACATTATGCTTATATGATCGATAGAACGAGATTTACTATACTCACTACTCTTAGTATTATCAATCTAACTCATATTATTAGCCATATTATGCTTAAATCATCGATAGAACGGCAATTACTATACTTATTACTCTTATTATTATCAATTTAACTCATATTATTACCCATATTATGCTTATATGATCGATAGAACGACAATTACTATACTTATTACTCTTATTATTATCAATTTAACTCATATTATTACCCACATTATGCTTATATGATCGATAGAACGAGATTTACTATACTCACTACTCTTAGTATTATCAATCTAACCCATATTATTAGCCATATTATGCTAATATGATCGACAGAACGACAATTACTATACTTATTACACTCACTGTTATCAATCTAACTCATATTATTAACCATATTATGCAAATTTGTCGATAGAACGACAATCACTATACTTATTACTCTTATTATTATCAACCTAACTCATATTATTAGCCATATTATGCTTATATGATCGATAGAACGACAATTACTATACTTATTACTCTTATTATTATGAATCTAACTCATATTATTAACCATATTATGCTTATATGATCGATAGAACGACAAATACTATACTTATTAGTCTTATTATTATCAATCTAATTCATATTATTAACCATATTATGCTAATATGATCGATAGAACGACAATTACTATATTTATTACACTCACTGTTATCAATCTAACTCATATTATTAACCATATTGTGCAGATATGATCGATAGCACGACATTTACTATACACATTACTCTTACTATTATCAATCTAACTCATATTATTAACCATATTATGCAGATATGATCGAAAGCACGACATTTACTATACACATTACTCTTACTATTATCAATCTAACTCATATTATTAACCACATTATGCAGATATGATCGATAGCACGACATTTACTATACTTACTACTCTTATTATTATCAATCTAACTCATATTATTAGCCATATTATGCTTAAATGATCGATAGAACGACAATTACTATACTTATTACTCTTATTATTATCAATCTAACTCATATTATTAGCCATATTATGCTTATATGAGCAATAGAACTACAATTACTATACCTATTACTGTTATTATTATCAATCTAACTCATATTATTAGCCATATTATGCTTAAATGATCGATAGAACTACAACTACTATACTCATTACTCTTATTATTATCAATCTAACCCATATTATTAGCCATATTATGCTAATATGATCGACAGAACGACAATTACTATACTTATTACACTCACTGTTATCAATCTAACTCATATTATTAACCATATTATGCAAATTTGATCGATAGAACGACAATCACTATACTTATTACTCTTATTATTATCAACCTAACTCATATTATTAGCCATATTATGCTTATATGATCGATAGAACGACAATTACAATACTTATTACTCTTATTATTGTGAATCTAACTCATATTATTAACCATATTATGCAGATATGATCGATAGAACTACAATTACTATACTTATTACTCTTATTATTATCAATCTAACTCATATTATTAGCCATATTATGCTTATATGATCGATAGAACGACAATTACTATACTTATTACTCCTATTATTATGAATCTAACTCATATTATTAACCATATTATGCAGATATGATCGATAGAACGAGAATTACTATACTCACTACTCTTAATATTATCAATCTAACCCATATTATTAGCCATATTATGCTAATATGATCGACAGAACGACAATTACTATACTTATTACACTCACTGTTATCAATCTAACTCATATTATTAACCATATTATGCAAATTTGTCGATAGAACGACAATCACTATACTTATTACTCTTATTATTATCAATCTAATTCATATTATTAACCACATTATGCTAATATGATCGATAGAACGACAATTACTATATTTATGACACTCACTGTTATCAATCTGACTCATATTATTAACCATATTGTACAGATATGATCGATAGCACGACATTTACAATACACATTACTCTTACTATTATCAATCTAACTCATATTATTAACCATATTATGCAGATATGATCGAAAGCACGACATTTACTATACACATTACTCTTACTATTATCAATCTAACTCATATTATTAACCACATTATGCAGATATGATCGATAGCACGACATTTACTATACTTACTACTCTTATTATTATCAATCTAACTCATATTATTAGCCACATTATGCTTATATGAGCAATAGAACTACAATTACTATATTTATTACTCTTATTATTATCAATCTAACTCATATTATTAACCATACTATGCAGATATGATCGATAGGACTACAATTACTATACTCATTACTCTTATTATTATCAATCTAACTCATATTATTAGCCATATTATGCTTAAATGATCGATAGAACTACAATTACTATACTCACTACTCTTAGTATTATCAATCTAACTCATATTATTAGCCATATTATGCTAATATGATCGAGAGAACGACAATTACTATACTTATTACACTCACTGTTATCAATCTAACTCATATTATTAACCATATTATGCAAATTTGATCGGTAGAACGACAATCACTATACTTATTACTCTTATTATTATCAATCTAACTCATATTATTAACCATATTATGCAGATATGATCGATAGAACTACAATTACTATACTCATTTCTCTTATTATTATCAATCTAACTCATATTATTAGCCATATTATGCTTCTATGATCGATAGAACGAGAATTACTATACTCACTACTCTTAATATTATCAATCTAACTCATATTATTAGCCATATTATGCTTATATTATCGATAGAACGACAATCACTATACTTATTACACTCACTGTTATCAATCTAACTCATATTATTAACCATATTATGCAAATTTGATCGCTAGAACGACAATCACTATACTTATTACTCTTATTATTATCAACCTAACTCATATTATTAGCCATATTATGCTTATATGATCGATAGAACGACAATTACTATACTTATTACTCTTATTATTGTGAATCTAACTCATATTATTAACCATATTATGCAGATATGATCGATAGAACTACAATTACTATACTTATTACTCTTATTATTATCAATCTAACTCATATTATTAGCCATATTATGCTTATATGATCGATAGAACGAGAATTACTATACTCACTACTCTTAATATTATCAATCTAACTCTTATTATTAGCCATATTATGCTTATAATATCAATAGAACGACAATTACTATACTTATTACTGTTATTATTATCAATCTAACTCATATTATTAGCCATATTATGCTTAAATGATCGATAGAACTACAATTACTATACTCATTACTCTTATTATTATCAATCTAACTCATATTATTAGCCATATTATGCTTATATTATCGACAGAACGACAATTACTATACTTATTACTGTTATTACTATCAATCTGACTCATATTATTAGCCATATTATGCTTAAATGATCGATAGAACGACAATTACTATTCTTATTTCTCTTATTATTATCAATCTAACTCATATTATTAGCCATATTATGCTTATATGATCGATAGAACGACAATTACTGCACTTATTACTCTTATTATTATGAATCTAACTCATATTATTAACCATATTATGCAGATATGATCGATAGAATTACAATTACTATACTCATTACTCTTATTATTATCAATCTAACTCATATTATTGGCCACATTATGCTTATATGATCGATAGAACGAGATTTACTATACTCACTATTCTTAGTATTATCAATCTAACTCATATTATTAGCCATATTATGCTTAAATCATCGATAGAACGGCAATTACTATACTTATTACTCTTATTATTATCAATTTAACTCATATTATTACCCATATTATGCTTATATGATCGATAGAACGACAATTACTATACTTATTACTCTTATAATTATGATTCTATCTCATATTATTAACCATATTATGCAGATATGATCGATAGAACTACAATTACTATACTCATTACTCTTATTATTATCAATCTAACTCTTATTATTAGCCATATTATGCTTATAATATCGATAGAACGCCAATTACTATTCTTATTACTGTTATTATTATCAATCTAACTCATATTACTAGCCATATTATGCTTAAATGATCGATAGAACTACAATTACTATACTCATTGCTCTTATTATTATCAATCTAATCCTAATTATTAGTCATATTATGCTTATATGATCGATAGAACGAGAATTACTATACTCACTACTCTTAGTATTATCAATCTAACTCATATTATTGGCCATATTATGCTTATATTATCGACAGAACGACAATTACTATACTTATTACTGTTATTACTATCAATCTGACTCATATTATTAGCCATATTATGCTTAAATGATCGATAGAACAACAATTACTATTCTTATTTCTCTTATTATTATCAATCTAACTCATATTATTAGCCATATTATGCTTATATGAGCAATAGAACTACAATTACTATATTTATTACTCTTATTATTATCAATCTAACTCATATTATTAACCATATTATGCAGATATGATCGATAGAACTACAATTACTATACTCATTACTCTTATTATTATGAATCTAACTCATATTATTAACCATATTATGCAGATATGATCGATAGAACTACAATTACTATACTTATTACTCTTATTATTATCAATCTAACTCATATTATTAGCCATATTATGCTTATATGATCGATGGAACGAGAATTACTATACTCACTACTCTTAGTATTATCAATCTAACTCATATTATTAGCCATATTATGCTTATAATATCGATAGAACGACAATTACTATACTTATTACTGTTATTATTATCAATCTAACTCATATTATTAGCCATATTATGCTTAAATGATCGATAGAACGACAATTACTATACTTGTTACTCCTATTATTATCAATCTAACTCATATTATTAGCCATATTATGCTTATATGATCTGATAGAACGACAATTACTATACTTATTACTCTTATTATTATCAATCAAACTCATATTATTAGCCATATTATGCTTAAATGATCGATAGAACGACAATTACTATACTTATTACTCTTATTATTATCAATCTAACTCATATTATTAGCCATATTATGCTTAAATGATCGATAGAACGACAATTATTATACTCATTACTATTATTATTATCAATCCAACTCATATTATTACCCATATTATGATGATATGATCGATAGAACTACATTTACTATACTTATTACACTCACTATTATCAATCTAACTCATGTTATTAACCATATTATGCAGATATGATCGATAGAACGACAATTACTATACTTATTACTCTTATTATTATCAATCTAACTCATATTATTAGCCATATTATGCTTATATGATCGATAGAACGACAATTACTATACTTATTACTCTTATTATTATAAATCTAACTCATATTATTAGCCATATTATGCTTATATGATCGATAGAACGACAAATACTATACTTATTACTCTTATTATTATCAATTTAACTCATATTATTAACCATATTGTGCAAATTTGATCGGTAGAACGACAATCACTATACTTATTACTCTTATTATTATCAACCTAACTCATATTATTAACCATATTATGCAGATATGATCGATAGAACTACAATTACTATACTCATTACTCTTAATATTATCAATCTAACTCATATTATTAGCCATATTATGCTTAAATGATCGATAGAACGACAATTACTATACTTATTACTCTTATTATTATCAATCTAACTCATATTATTAGCCATATTATGCTTATATGAGCAATAGAACTACAATTACTATACTTATTACTCTTATTATTATCAATCTAACTCATATTATTAACCATATTATGCAGATATGATCGATAGAACTACAATTACTATACTCATTACTCTTATTATTATCAATCTAACTCATATTATTAGCCATATTATGCTTCTATGATCGATAGAACGAGAATTACTATACTCACTACTCTTAGTATTATCAATCTAACTCATATTATTAGCCATATTATGCTTATATTATCGATAGAACGACAATTACTATACTTATTACTGTTATTACTATCAATCTAACTCATATTATTAGCCATATTATGCTTAAATGATCGATAGAACGGCAATTACTATACTTGTTACTCCTATTATTATCAATCTAACTCATATTATTAGCCATATTATGCTTATATGAGCAATAGAACTGCAATTACTATATTTATTACTCTTATTATTATCAATCTAACTCATATTATTAACCATATTATGCAGATATGATCGATAGAACTACAATTACTATACTCATTACTCTTATTATTATCAATCTAACTCATACTATTAGCCATATTATGCTTAAATGATCGATAGAACTACAATTACTATACTCACTACTCTTAGTATTATCAATCTAACTCATATTATTAGCCATATTATGCTAATATGATCGAGAGAACGACGATTACTATACTTATTACACTCACTGTTATCAATCTAACTCATATTATTAACCATATTATGCAAATTTGATCGGTAGAACGACAATCACTATACTTATTACTCTTATTATTATCAATCTAACTCATATGATTAGCCATATTATGCTTATATGATCGATAGAACGCCAATTACTATACTTGTTACTGTTATTATTATCAATCTAACTCATATTATTAGCCATATTATGCTTAAATGATCGATAGAACTACAATTACTATACTCATTACTCTTATTATTATCAATCTAACCCATATTATTAGCCATATTATGCTTATATGATCGATAGAACGAGAATTACTATACTCACTACTCTTAGTATTGTCAATCTAACTCATATTATTAGCCATATTATGCTTATATTATCGATAGAACGACAATTACTATACTTATTACTGTTATTACTATCAATCTAACTCATATTATTAGCCATATTATGCTTAAATGATCGATAGAACGACAATTACTATACTTGTTACTCCTATTATTATCAATCTAACTCATATTATTAGACATATTATGCTTATATTATCGATAGAACGACAATTACTATACTTATTACTGTTATTACTATCAATCTAACTCATATTATTAGCCATATTATGCTTAAATGATCGATAGAACGACAATTACTATACTTGTTACTCCTATTATTATCAATCTAACTCATATTATTAGCCATATTATGCTTATATGAGCAATAGAACTGCAATTACTATATTTATTACTCTTATTATTATCAATCTAACTCATATTATTAACCATATTATGCAGATATGATCGATAGAACTACAATTACTATACTCATTACTCTTATTATTATCAATCTAACTCATATTATTAGCCATATTATGCTTAAATGATCGATAGAACTACAATTACTATACTCACTACTCTTAGTATTATCAATCTAACTCATATTATTAGCCATATTATGCTAATATGATCGAGAGAACGACAATTACTATACTTATTACACTCACTGTTATCAATCTAACTCATATTATTAACCTTATTATGCAAATTTGATCGGTAGAACGACAGTCACTATACTTATTACTCTTATTATTATCAATCTAACCCATATTATTAGCCATATTATGCTAATATGATCGAGAGAACGACAATTACTATACTTATTACACTCACTGTTATCAATCTAACTCATATTATTAACCATATTATGCAAATTTGATCGATAGAACGACAATCACTATACTTATTACTCTTATTATTATCAACCTAACTCATATTATTAGCCATATTATGCTTATATGATCGATAGAACGACAATTACAATACTTATTACTCTTATTATTGTGAATCTAACTCATATTATTAACCATATTATGCAGATATGATCGATAGAACTACAATTACTATACTTATTACTCTTATTATTATCAATCTAACTCATATTATTAGCCATATTATGCTTATATGATCGATAGAACGACAATTACTATACTTATTACTCCTATTATTATGAATCTAACTCATATTATTAACCATATTATGCAGATATGATCGATAGAACGAGAATTACTATACTCACTACTCTTAATATTATCAATCTAACTCTTATTATTAGCCGTATTATGCTTATAATATCGATAGAACGACAATTACTATACTTATTACTGTTATTATTTTCAATCTAACTCATATTATTAGCCATATTATGCTTAAATGATCGATAGAACTACAATTACTATACTCATTACTCTTATTATTATCAATCTAACCCATATTATTAGCCATATTATGCTAATATGATCGACAGAACGACAATTACTATACTTATTACACTCACTGTTATCAATCTAACTCATATTATTAACCATATTATGCAAATTTGTCGATAGAACGACAATCACTATACTTATTACTCTTATTATTATCAATCTAATTCATATTATTAACCATATTATGCTAATATGATCGATAGAACGACAATTACTATATTTATTACACTCACTGTTATCAATCTAACTCATATTATTAACCATATTGTACAGATATGATCGATAGCACGACATTTACAATACACATTACTCTTACTATTATCAATCTAACTCATATTATTAACCATATTATGCAGATATGATCGAAAGCACGACATTTACTATACACATTACTCTTACTATTATCAATCTAACTCATATTATTAACCACATTATGCAGATATGATCGATAGCACGACATTTACTATACTTACTACTCTTATTATTATCAATCTAACTCATATTATTAGCCACATTATGCTTATATGAGCAATAGAACTACAATTACTATATTTATTACTCTTATTATTATCAATCTAACTCATATTATTAACCATACTATGCAGATATGATCGATAGGACTACAATTACTATACTCATTACTCTTATTATTATCAATCTAACTCATATTATTAGCCATATTATGCTTAAATGATCGATAGAACTACAATTACTATACTCACTACTCTTAGTATTATCAATCTAACTCATATTATTAGCCATATTATGCTTATAATATCGATAGAACGACAATTACTATACTTATTACTGTTATTATTATCAATCTAACTCATATTATTAGCCATATTATGCTTAAATGATCGATAGAACGACAATTACTATACTTGTTACTCCTATTATTATCAATCTAACTCATATTATTAGCCATATTATGCTTATATGATCGATAGAACGACAATTACTATACTTATTACTCTTATTATTATCAATCAAACTCATATTATTAGCCATATTATGCTTAAATGATCGATAGAACGACAATTACTATACTTATTACTCTTATTATTATCAATCTAACTCATATTATTAGCCATATTATGCTTAAATGATCGATAGAACGACAATTATTATACTCATTACTATTATTATTATCAATCCAACTCATATTATTACCCATATTATGATGATATGATCGATAGAACTACATTTACTATACTTATTACACTCACTATTATCAATCTAACTCATGTTATTAACCATATTATGCAGATATGATCGATAGAACGACAATTACTATACTTATTACTCTTATTATTATCAATCTAACTCATATTATTAGCCATATTATGCTTATATGATCGATAGAACGACAATTACTATACTTATTACTCTTATTATTATAAATCTAACTCATATTATTAGCCATATTATGCTTATATGATCGATAGAACGACAAATACTATACTTATTACTCTTATTATTATCAATTTAACTCATATTATTAACCATATTATGCAAATTTGATCGGTAGAACGACAATCACTATACTTATTACTCTTATTATTATCAACCTAACTCATATTATTAACCATATTATGCAGATATGATCGATAGAACTACAATTACTATACTCATTACTCTTATTATTATCAATCTAACTCATATTATTAGCCATATCATGCTTCTATGATCGATAGAACGAGAATTACTATACTCACTACTCTTAGTATTATCAATCTAACTCATATTATTAGCCATATTATGCTTATATTATCGATAGAACGACAATTACTATACTTATTACTGTTATTACTATCAATCTAACTCATATTATTAGCCATATTATGCTTAAATGATCGATAGAACGGCAATTACTATACTTGTTACTCCTATTATTATCAATCTAACTCATATTATTAGCCATATTATGCTTATATGAGCAATAGAACTGCAATTACTATATTTATTACTCTTATTATTATCAATCTAACTCATATTATTAACCATATTATGCAGATATGATCGATAGAACTACAATTACTATACTCATTACTCTTATTATTATCAATCTAACTCATATTATTAGCCATATTATGCTTAAATGATCGATAGAACTACAATTACTATACTCACTACTCTTAGTATTATCAATCTAACTCATATTATTAGCCATATTATGCTAATATGATCGAGAGAACGACGATTACTATACTTATTACACTCACTGTTATCAATCTAACTCATATTATTAACCATATTATGCAAATTTGATCGGTAGAACGACAATCACTATACTTATTACTCTTATTATTATCAATCTAACTCATATGATTAGCCATATTATGCTTATATGATCGATAGAACGCCAATTACTATACTTGTTACTGTTATTATTATCAATCTAACTCATATTATTAGCCATATTATGCTTAAATGATCGATAGAACTACAATTACTATACTCATTACTCTTATTATTATCAATCTAACCCATATTATTAGCCATATTATGCTTATATGATCGATAGAACGAGAATTACTATACTCACTACTCTTAGTATTGTCAATCTAACTCATATTATTAGCCATATTATGCTTATATTATCGATAGAACGACAATTACTATACTTATTACTGTTATTACTATCAATCTAACTCATATTATTAGCCATATTATGCTTAAATGATCGATAGAACGACAATTACTATACTTGTTACTCCTATTATTATCAATCTAACTCATATTATTAGACATATTATGCTTATATTATCGATAGAACGACAATTACTATACTTATTACTGTTATTACTATCAATCTAACTCATATTATTAGCCATATTATGCTTAAATGATCGATAGAACGACAATTACTATACTTGTTACTCCTATTATTATCAATCTAACTCATATTATTAGCCATATTATGCTTATATGAGCAATAGAACTGCAATTACTATATTTATTACTCTTATTATTATCAGTCTAACTCATATTATTAACCATATTATGCAGATATGATCGATAGAACTACAATTACTATACTCATTACTCTTATTATTATCAATCTAACTCATATTATTAGCCATATTATGCTTAAATGATCGATAGAACTACAATTACTATACTCACTACTCTTAGTATTATCAATCTAACTCATATTATTAGCCATATTATGCTAATATGATCGAGAGAACGACAATTACTATACTTATTACACTCACTGTTATCAATCTAACTCATATTATTAACCTTATTATGCAAATTTGATCGGTAGAACGACAGTCACTATACTTATTACTCTTATTATTATCAATCTAACCCATATTATTAGCCATATTATGCTAATATGATCGAGAGAACGACAATTACTATACTTATTACACTCACTGTTATCAATCTAACTCATATTATTAACCATATTATGCAAATTTGATCGATAGAACGACAATCACTATACTTATTACTCTTATTATTATCAACCTAACTCATATTATTAGCCATATTATGCTTATATGATCGATAGAACGACAATTACAATACTTATTACTCTTATTATTGTGAATCTAACTCATATTATTAACCATATTATGCAGATATGATCGATAGAACTACAATTACTATACTTATTACTCTTATTATTATCAATCTAACTCATATTATTAGCCATATTATGCTTATATGATCGATAGAACGACAATTACTATACTTATTACTCCTATTATTATGAATCTAACTCATATTATTAACCATATTATGCAGATATGATCGATAGAACGAGAATTACTATACTCACTACTCTTAATATTATCAATCTAACTCTTATTATTAGCCGTATTATGCTTATAATATCGATAGAACGACAATTACTATACTTATTACTGTTATTATTTTCAATCTAACTCATATTATTAGCCATATTATGCTTAAATGATCGATAGAACTACAATTACTATACTCATTACTCTTATTATTATCAATCTAACCCATATTATTAGCCATATTATGCTAATATGATCGACAGAACGACAATTACTATACTTATTACACTCACTGTTATCAATCTAACTCATATTATTAACCATATTATGCAAATTTGTCGATAGAACGACAATCACTATACTTATTACTCTTATTATTATCAATCTAATTCATATTATTAACCATATTATGCTAATATGATCGATAGAACGACAATTACTATATTTATTACACTCACTGTTATCAATCTAACTCATATTATTAACCATATTGTACAGATATGATCGATAGCACGACATTTACAATACACATTACTCTTACTATTATCAATCTAACTCATATTATTAACCATATTATGCAGATATGATCGAAATCACGACATTTACTATACACATTACTCTTACTATTATCAATCTAACTCATATTATTAACCACATTATGCAGATATGATCGATAGCACGACATTTACTATACTTACTACTCTTATTATTATCAATCTAACTCATATTATTAGCCACATTATGCTTATATGAGCAATAGAACTACAATTACTATATTTATTACTCTTATTATTATCAATCTAACTCATATTATTAACCATACTATGCAGATATGATCGATAGGACTACAATTACTATACTCATTACTCTTATTATTATCAATCTAACTCATATTATTAGCCATATTATGCTTAAATGATCGATAGAACTACAATTACTATACTCACTACTCTTAGTATTATCAATCTATCTCATATTATTAGCCATATTATGCTTATAATATCGATAGAACGACAATTACTATACTTATTACTGTTATTATTATCAATCTAACTCATATTATTAGCCATATTATGCTTAAATGATCGATAGAACGACAATTACTATACTTGTTACTCCTATTATTATCAATCTAACTCATATTATTAGCCATATTATGCTTATATGATCGATAGAACGACAATTACTATACTTATTACTCTTATTATTATCAATCAAACTCATATTATTAGCCATATTATGCTTAAATGATCGATAGAACGACAATTACTATACTTATTACTCTTATTATTATCAATCTAACTCATATTATTAGCCATATTATGCTTAAATGATCGATAGAACGACAATTATTATACTCATTACTATTATTATTATCAATCCAACTCATATTATTACCCATATTATGATGATATGATCGATAGAACTACATTTACTATACTTATTACACTCACTATTATCAATCTAACTCATGTTATTAACCATATTATGCAGATATGATCGATAGAACGACAATTACTATACTTATTACTCTTATTATTATCAATCTAACTCATATTATTAGCCATATTATGCTTATATGATCGATAGAACGACAATTACTATACTTATTACTCTTATTATTATAAATCTAACTCATATTATTAGCCATATTATGCTTATATGATCGATAGAACGACAAATACTATACTTATTACTCTTATTATTATCAATTTAACTCATATTATTAACCATATTATGCAAATTTGATCGGTAGAACGACAATCACTATACTTATTACTCTTATTATTATCAACCTAACTCATATTATTAACCATATTATGCAGATATGATCGATAGAACTACAATTACTATACTCATTACTCTTAATATTATCAATCTAACTCATATTATTAGCCATATTATGCTTAAATGATCGATAGAACGACAATTACTATACTTATTACTCTTATTATTATCAATCTAACTCATATTATTAGCCATATTATGCTTATATGAGCAATAGAACTACAATTACTATACTTATTACTCTTATTATTATCAATCTAACTCATATTATTAACCATATTATGCAGATATGATCGATAGAACTACAATTACTATACTCATTACTCTTATTATTATCAATCTAACTCATATTATTAGCCATATTATGCTTCTATGATCGATAGAACGAGAATTACTATACTCACTACTCTTAGTATTATCAATCTAACTCATATTATTAGCCATATTATGCTTATATTATCGATAGAACGACAATTACTATACTTATTACTGTTATTACTATCAATCTAACTCATATTATTAGCCATATTATGCTTAAATGATCGATAGAACGGCAATTACTATACTTGTTACTCCTATTATTATCAATCTAACTCATATTATTAGCCATATTATGCTTATATGAGCAATAGAACTGCAATTACTATATTTATTACTCTTATTATTATCAATCTAACTCATATTATTAACCATATTATGCAGATATGATCGATAGAACTACAATTGCTATACTCATTACTCTTATTATTATCAATCTAACTCATATTATTAGCCATATTATGCTTAAATGATCGATAGAACTACAATTACTATACTCACTACTCTTAGTATTATCAATCTAACTCATATTATTAGCCATATTATGCTAATATGATCGAGAGAACGACGATTACTATACTTATTACACTCACTGTTATCAATCTAACTCATATTATTAACCATATTATGCAAATTTGATCGGTAGAACAACAATCACTATACTTATTACTCTTATTATTATCAATCTAACTCATATGATTAGCCATATTATGCTTATATGATCGATAGAACGCCAATTACTATACTTGTTACTGTTATTATTATCAATCTAACTCATATTATTAGCCATATTATGCTTAAATGATCGATAGAACTACAATTACTATACTCATTACTCTTATTATTATCAATCTAACCCATATTATTAGCCATATTATGCTTATATGATCGATAGAACGAGAATTACTATACTCACTACTCTTAGTATTGTCAATCTAATTCATATTATTAGCCATATTATGCTTATATTATCGATAGAACGACAATTACTATACTTATTACTGTTATTACTATCAATCTAACTCATATTATTAGCCATATTATGCTTAAATGATCGATAGAACGACAATTACTATACTTGTTACTCCTATTATTATCAATCTAACTCATATTATTAGACATATTATGCTTATATTATCGATAGAACGACAATTACTATACTTATTACTGTTATTACTATCAATCTAACTCATATTATTAGCCATATTATGCTTAAATGATCGATAGAACGACAATTACTATACTTGTTACTCCTATTATTATCAATCTAACTCATATTATTAGCCATATTATGCTTATATGAGCAATAGAACTGCAATTACTATATTTATTACTCTTATTATTATCAATCTAACTCATATTATTAACCATATTATGCAGATATGATCGATAGAACTACAATTACTATACTCATTACTCTTATTATTATCAATCTAACTCATATTATTAGCCATATTATGCTTAAATGATCGATAGAACTACAATTACTATACTCACTACTCTTAGTATTATCAATCTAACTCATATTATTAGCCATATTATGCTAATATGATCGAGAGAACGACAATTACTATACTTATTACACTCACTGTTATCAATCTAACTCATATTATTAACCTTATTATGCAAATTTGATCGGTAGAACGACAGTCACTATACTTATTACTCTTATTATTATCAATCTAACCCATATTATTAGCCATATTATGCTAATATGATCGACAGAACGACAATTACTATACTTATTACACTCACTGTTATCAATCTAACTCATATTATTAACCATATTATGCAAATTTGATCGATAGAACGACAATCACTATACTTATTACTCTTATTATTATCAACCTAACTCATATTATTAGCCATATTATGCTTATATGATCGATAGAACGACAATTACAATACTTATTACTCTTATTATTGTGAATCTAACTCATATTATTAACCATATTATGCAGATATGATCGATAGAACTACAATTACTATACTTATTACTCTTATTATTATCAATCTAACTCATATTATTAGCCATATTATGCTTATATGATCGATAGAACGACAATTACTATACTTATTACTCCTATTATTATGAATCTAACTCATATTATTAACCATATTATGCAGATATGATCGATAGAACGAGAATTACTATACTCACTACTCTTAATATTATCAATCTAACTCTTATTATTAGCCGTATTATGCTTATAATATCGATAGAACGACAATTACTATACTTATTACTGTTATTATTTTCAATCTAACTCATATTATTAGGCATATTATGCTTAAATGATCGATAGAACTACAATTACTATACTCATTACTCTTATTATTATCAATCTAACCCATATTATTAGCCATATTATGCTAATATGATCGACAGAACGACAATTACTATACTTATTACACTCACTGTTATCAATCTAACTCATATTATTAACCATATTATGCAAATTTGTCGATAGAACGACAATCACTATACTTATTACTCTTATTATTATCAATCTAATTCATATTATTAACCATATTATGCTAATATGATCGATAGAACGACAATTACTATATTTATTACACTCACTGTTATCAATCTAACTCATATTATTAACCATATTGTACAGATATGATCGATAGCACGACATTTACAATACACATTACTCTTACTATTATCAATCTAACTCATATTATTAACCATATTATGCAGATATGATCGAAAGCACGACATTTACTATACACATTACTCTTACTATTATCAATCTAACTCATATTATTAACCACATTATGCAGATATGATCGATAGCACGACATTTACTATACTTACTACTCTTATTATTATCAATCTAACTCATATTATTAGCCACATTATGCTTATATGAGCAATAGAACTACAATTACTATATTTATTACTCTTATTATTATCAATCTAACTCATATTATTAACCATACTATGCAGATATGATCGATAGGACTACAATTACTATACTCATTACTCTTATTATTATCAATCTAACTCATATTATTAGCCATATTATGCTTAAATGATCGATAGAACTACAATTACTATACTCACTACTCTTAGTATTATCAATCTAACTCATATTATTAGCCATATTATGCTAATATGATCGAGAGAACGACAATTACTATACTTATTACACTCACTGTTATCAATCTAACTCATATTATTAACCTTATTATGCAAATTTGATCGGTAGAACGACAGTCACTATACTTATTACTCTTATTATTATCAACCTAACTCATATTATTAGCCATATTATGCTTATATGATCGATAGAACGACAATTACTATACTTATTACTCTTATTATTGTGAATCTAACTCATATTATTAACCTTATTATGCAAATTTGATCGGTAGAACGACAGTCACTATACTTATTACTCTTATTATTATCAATCTAACTCATATTATTAGCCATATTATGCTTAAATGATCGATAGAACTACAATTACTATACTCATTACTCTTATTATTATCAATCTAACCCATATTATTAGCCATATTATGCTAATATGATCGACAGAACGACAATTACTATACTTATTACACTCACTGTTATCAATCTAACTCATATTATTAACCATATTATGCAAATTTGTCGATAGAACGACAGTCACTATACTTATTACTCTTATTATTATCAACTTAACTCATATTATTAGCCATATTATGCTTATATGATCGATAGAACGACAATTACTATACTTATTACTCTTATTATTGTGAATCTAACTCATATTATTAACCTTATTATGCAAATTTGATCGGTAGAACGACAGTCACTATACTTATTACTCTTATTATTATCAATCTAACTCATATTATTAGCCATATTATGCTTAAATGATCGATAGAACTACAATTACTATACTCATTACTCTTATTATTATCAATCTAACCCATATTATTAGCCATATTATGCTAATATGATCGACAGAACGACAATTACTATACTTATTACACTCACTGTTATCAATCTAACTCATATTATTAACCATATTATGCAAATTTGTCGATAGAACGACAATCACTATACTTATTACTCTTATTATTATCAACCTAACTCATATTATTAGCCATATTATGCTTATATGATCGATAGAACGACAATTACTATACTTATTACTCTTATTATTATGAATCTAACTCATATTATTAACCATATTATGCTTATATGATCGATAGAACGACAAATACTATACTTATTAGTCTTATTATTATCAATCTAATTCATATTATTAACCATATTATGCTAATATGATCGATAGAACGACAATTACTATATTTATTACACTCACTGTTATCAATCTAACTCATATTATTAACCATATTGTGCAGATATGATCGATAGCACGACATTTACTATACACATTACTCTTACTATTATCAATCTAACTCATATTATTAACCATATTATGCAGATATGATCGAAAGCACGACATTTACTATACACATTACTCTTACTATTATCAATCTAACTCATATTATTAACCACATTATGCAGATATGATCGATAGCACGACATTTACTATACTTATTACTCTTATTATTATCAATCTAACTCATATTATTAGCCATATTATGCTTAAATGATCGATAGAACGACAATTACTATACTTATTACTCTTATTATTATCAATCTAACTCATATTATTAGCCATATTATGCTTATATGAGCAATAGAACTACAATTACTATACCTATTACTGTTATTATTATCAATCCAACTCATATTATTAGCCATATTATGCTTAAATGATCGATAGAACTACAACTACTATACTCATTACTCTTATTATTATCAATCTAACCCATATTATTAGCCATATTATGCTAATATGATCGACAGAACGACAATTACTATACTTATTACACTCACTGTTATCAATCTAACTCATATTATTAACCATATTATGCAAATTTGATCGATAGAACGACAATCACTATACTTATTACTCTTATTATTATCAACCTAACTCATATTATTAGCCATATTATGCTTATATGATCGATAGAACGACAATTACAATACTTATTACTCTTATTATTGTGAATCTAACTCATATTATTAACCATATTATGCAGATATGGTCGATAGAACTACAATTACTATACTTATTACTCTTATTATTATCAATCTAACTCATATTATTAGCCATATTATGCTTATATGATCGATAGAACGACAATTACTATACTTATTACTCCTATTATTATGAATCTAACTCATATTATTAACCATATTATGCAGATATGATCGATAGAACGAGAATTACTATACTCACTACTCTTAATATTATCAATCTAACTCTTATTATTAGCCGTATTATGCTTATAATATCGATAGAACGACAATTACTATACTTATTACTGTTATTATTTTCAATCTAACTCATATTATTAGCCATATTATGCTTAAATGATCGATAGAACTACAATTACTATACTCATTACTCTTATTATTATCAATCTAACCCATATTATTAGCCATATTATGCTAATATGATCGACAGAACGACAATTACTATACTTATTACACTCACTGTTATCAATCTAACTCATATTATTAACCATATTATGCAAATTTGTCGATAGAACGACAATCACTATACTTATTACTCTTATTATTATCAATCTAATTCATATTATTAACCATATTATGCTAATATGATCGATAGAACGACAATTACTATATTTATTACACTCACTGTTATCAATCTAACTCATATTATTAACCATATTGTACAGATATGATCGATAGCACGACATTTACAATACACATTACTCTTACTATTATCAATCTAACTCATATTATTAACCATATTATGCAGATATGATCGAAAGCACGACATTTACTATACACATTACTCTTACTATTATCAATCTAACTCATATTATTAACCACATTATGCAGATATGATCGATAGCACGACATTTACTATACTTACTACTCTTATTATTATCAATCTAACTCATATTATTAGCCACATTATGCTTATATGAGCAATAGAACTGCAATTACTATATTTATTACTCTTATTATTATCAATCTAACTCATATTATTAACCATATTATGCAGATATGATCGATAGAACTACAATTACTATACTCATTACTCTTATTATTATCAATCTAACTCATATTATTAGCCATATTATGCTTAAATGATCGATAGAACTACAATTACTATACTCACTACTCTTAGTATTATCAATCTAACTCATATTATTAGCCATATTATGCTAATATGATCGAGAGAACGACGATTACTATACTTATTACACTCACTGTTATCAATCTAACTCATATTATTAACCATATTATGCAAATTTGATCGGTAGAACGACAATCACTATACTTATTACTCTTATTATTATCAATCTAACTCATATTATTAACCATATTATGCAGATATGATCGATAGAACTACAATTACTATACTCATTTCTCTTATTATTATCAATCTAACTCATATTATTAGCCATATTATGCTTCTATGATCGATAGAACGAGAATTACTATACTCACTACTCTTAGTATTATCAATCTAACTCATATTATTAGCCATATTATGCTTATATTATCGATAGAACGACAATCACTATACTTATTACACTCACTGTTATCAATCTAACTCATATTATTAACCATATTATGCAAATTTGATCGCTAGAACGACAATCACTATACTTATTACTCTTATTATTATCAACCTAACTCATATTATTAGCCATATTATGCTTATATGATCGATAGAACGACAATTACTATACTTATTACTCTTATTATTGTGAATCTAACTCATATTATTAACCATATTATGCAGATATGATCGATAGAACTACAATTACTATACTTATTACTCTTATTATTATCAATCTAACTCATATTATTAGCCATATTATGCTTATATGATCGATAGAACGAGAATTACTATACTCAGTACTCTTAATATTATCAATCTAACTCTTATTATTAGCCATATTATGCTTATAATATCAATAGAACGACAATTACTTTACTTATTACTGTTATTATTATCAATCTAACTCATATTATTAGCCATATTATGCTTAAATGATCGATAGAACTACAATTACTATACTCATTACTCTTATTATTATCAATCTAACTCATATTATTAGCCATATTATGCTTATATTATCAACAGAACGACAATTACTATACTTATTACTGTTATTACTATCAATCTGACTCATATTATTAGCCATATTATGCTTAAATGATCGATAGAACGACAATTACTATTCTTATTTCTCTTATTATTATCAATCTAACTCATATTATTAGCCATATTATGCTTATATGATCGATAGAACGACAATTACTGCACTTATTACTCTTATTATTATGAATCTAACTCATATTATTAACCATATTATGCAGATATGATCGATAGAATTACAATTACTATACTCATTACTCTTATTATTATCAATCTAACTCATATTATTGGCCACATTATGCTTATATGATCGATAGAACGAGATTTACTATACTCACTATTCTTAGTATTATCAATCTAACTCATATTATTAGCCATATTATGCTTAAATCATCGATAGAACGGCAATTACTATACTTATTACTCTTATTATTATCAATTTAACTCATATTATTACCCATATTATGCTTATATGATCGATAGAACGACAATTACTATACTTATTACTCTTATAATTATGATTCTAACTCATATTATTAACCATATTATGCAGATATGATCGATAGAACTACAATTACTATACTCATTACTCTTATTATTATCAATCTAACTCTTATTATTAGCCATATTATGCTTATAATATCGATAGAACGCCAATTACTATTCTTATTATTGTTATTATTATCAATCTAACTCATATTACTAGCCATATTATGCTTAAATGATCGATAGAACTACAATTACTATACTCATTGCTCTTATTATTATCAATCTAATCCTAATTATTAGTCATATCATGCTTATATGATCGATAGAACGAGAATTACTATACTCACTACTCTTAGTATTATCAATCTAACTCATATTATTGGCCATATTATGCTTATATTATCGACAGAACGACAATTACTATACTTATTACTGTTATTGCTATCAATCTGACTCATATTATTAGCCATATTATGCTTAAATGATCGATAGAACAACAATTACTATTCTTATTTCTCTTATTATTATCAATCTAACTCATATTATTAGCCATATTATGCTTATATGATCGATAGAACGACAATTACTACACTTATTACTCTTATTATTATGAATCTAACTCATATTATTAACCATATTATGCAGATATGATCGATAGAATTACAATTACTATACTCATTACTCTTATTATTATCAATCTAAATCATATTATTGGCCACATTATGCTTATATGATCGATAGAACGAGATTTACTATACTCACTACTCTTAGTATTATCAATCTAACTCATATTATTAGCCATATTATGCTTAAATCATCGATAGAACGGCAATTACTATACTTATTACTCTTATTATTATCAATTTAACTCATATTATTACCCATATTATGCTTATATGATCGATAGAACGACAATTACTATACTTATTACTCTTATTATTATGATTCTAACTCATATTATTAACCATATTATGCAGATATGATCGATAGCACGACATTTACTATACACATTTCTCTTACTATTATCCATCTAACTCATATTATTAACCATATTACGCAGATATGATCGATAGCACGACATTTACTATACTTACTACTCTTATTATTATGAACCTAACTCATATTATTACCCATATTATGCTTATATGATCGATAGAACGACAATTACTATACTTATTACTCTTATAATTATGATTCTAACTCATATTATTAACCATATTATGCAGATATGATCGATAGAACTACAATTACTATACCCATTACTCTTATTATTATCAATCTAACTCTTATTATTAGCCATATTATGCTTATAATATCGATAGAACGCCAATTACTATTCTTATTACTGTTATTATTATCAATCTAACTCATATTACTAGCCATATTATGCTTAAATGATCGATAGAACTACAATTACTATACTCATTGCTCTTATTATTATCAATCTAATCCTAATTATTAGTCATATTATGCTTATATGATCGATAGAACGAGAATTACTATACTCACTACTCTTAGTATTATCAATCTAACTCATATTATTGGCCATATTATGCTTATATTATCGACAGAACGACAATTACTATACTTATTACTGTTATTACTATCAATCTGACTCATATTATTAGCCATATTATGCTTAAATGATCGATAGAACAACAATTACTATTCTTATTTCTCTTATTATTATCAATCTAACTCATATTATTAGCCATATTATGCTTATATGATCGATAGAACGACAATTACTACACTTATTACTCTTATTATTATGAATCTAACTCATATTATTAACCATATTATGCAGATATGATCGATAGAATTACAATTACTATACTCATTACTCTTATTATTATCAATCTAAATCATATTATTGGCCACATTATGCTTATATGATCGATAGAACGAGATTTACTATACTCACTACTCTTAGTATTATCAATCTAACTCATATTATTAGCCATATTATGCTTAAATCATCGATAGAACGGCAATTACTATACTTATTACTCTTATTATTATCAATTTAACTCATATTATTACCCATATTATGCTTATATGATCGATAGAACGACAATTACTATACTTATTACTCTTATTATTATCAATTTAACTCATATTATTACCCACATTATGCTTATATGATCGATAGAACGAGATTTACTATACTCACTACTCTTAGTATTATCAATCTAACCCATATTATTAGCCATATTATGCTAATATGATCGACAGAACGACAATTACTATACTTATTACACTCACTGTTATCAATCTAACTCATATTATTAACCATATTATGCAAATTTGTCGATAGAACGACAATCACTATACTTATTACTCTTATTATTATCAACCTAACTCATATTATTAGCCATATTATGCTTATATGATCGATAGAACGACAATTACTATACTTATTACTCTTATTATTATGAATCTAACTCATATTATTAACCATATTATGCTTATATGATCGATAGAACGACAAATACTATACTTATTAGTCTTATTATTATCAATCTAATTCATATTATTAACCATATTATGCTAATATGATCGATAGAACGACAATTACTATATTTATTACACTCACTGTTATCAATCTAACTCATATTATTAACCATATTGTGCAGATATGATCGATAGCACGACATTTACTATACACATTACTCTTACTATTATCAATCTAACTCATATTATTAACCATATTATGCAGATATGATCGAAAGCACGACATTTACTATACACATTACTCTTACTATTATCAATCTAACTCATATTATTAACCACATTATGCAGATATGATCGATAGCACGACATTTACTATACTTACTACTTTTATTATTATCAATCTAACTCATATTATTAGCCATATTATGCTTAAATGATCGATAGAACGACAATTACTATACTTATTACTCTTATTATTATCAATCTAACTCATATTATTAGCCATATTATGCTTATATGAGCAATAGAACTACAATTACTATACCTATTACTGTTATTATTATCAATCTAACTCATATTATTAGCCATATTATGCTTAAATGATCGATAGAACTACAACTACTATACTCATTACTCTTATTATTATCAATCTAACCCATATTATTAGCCATATTATGCTAATATGATCGACAGAACGACAATTACTATACTTATTACACTCACTGTTATCAATCTAACTCATATTATTAACCATATTATGCAAATTTGATCGATAGAACGACAATCACTATACTTATTACTCTTATTATTATCAACCTAACTCGTATTATTAGCCATATTATGCTTATATGATCGATAGAACGACAATTACAATACTTATTACTCTTATTATTGTGAATCTAACTCATATTATTAACCATATTATGCAGATATGATCGATAGAACTACAATTACTATACTTATTACTCTTATTATTATCAATCTAACTCATATTATTAGCCATATTATGCTTATATGATCGATAGAACGACAATTACTATACTTATTACTCCTATTATTATGAATCTAACTCATATTATTAACCATATTATGCAGATATGATCGATAGAACGAGAATTACTATACTCACTACTCTTAATATTATCAATCTAACTCTTATTATTAGCCGTATTATGCTTATAATATCGATAGAACGACAATTACTATACTTATTACTGTTATTATTTTCAATCTAACTCATATTATTAGCCATATTATGCTTAAATGATCGATAGAACTACAATTACTATACTCATTACTCTTATTATTATCAATCTAACCCATATTATTAGCCATATTATGCTAATATGATCGACAGAACGACAATTACTATACTTATTACACTCACTGTTATCAATCTAACTCATATTATTAACCATATTATGCAAATTTGTCGATAGAACGACAATCACTATACTTATTACTCTTATTATTATCAATCTAATTCATATTATTAACCGTATTATGCTAATATGATCGATAGAACGACAATTACTATATTTATTACACTCACTGTTATCAATCTAACTCATATTATTAACCATATTGTACAGATATGATCGATAGCACGACATTTACAATACACATTACTCTTACTATTATCAATCTAACTCATATTATTAACCATATTATGCAGATATGATCGAAAGCACGACATTTACTATACACATTACTCTTACTATTATCAATCTAACTCATATTATTAACCACATTATGCAGATATGATCGATAGCACGACATTTACTATACTTACTACTCTTATTATTATCAATCTAACTCATATTATTAGCCACATTATGCTTATATGAGCAATAGAACTACAATTACTATATTTATTACTCTTATTATTATCAATCTAACTCATATTATTAACCATACTATGCAGATATGATCGATAGGACTACAATTACTATACTCATTACTCTTATTATTATCAATCTAACTCATATTATTAGCCATATTATGCTTAAATGATCGATAGAACTACAATTACTATACTCACTACTCTTAGTATTATCAATCTAACTCATATTATTAGCCATATTATGCTAATATGATCGAGAGAACGACAATTACTATACTTATTACACTCACTGTTATCAATCTAACTCATATTATTAACCATATTATGCAAATTTGATCGGTAGAACGACAATCACTATACTTATTACTCTTATTATTATCAATCTAACTCATATTATTAACCATATTATGCAGATATGATCGATAGAACTACAATTACTATACTCATTTCTCTTATTATTATCAATCTAACTCATATTATTAGCCATATTATGCTTCTATGATCGATAGAACGAGAATTACTATACTCACTACTCTTAGTATTATCAATCTAACTCATATTATTAGCCATATTATGCTTATATTATCGATAGAACGACAATCACTATACTTATTACACTCACTGTTATCAATCTAACTCATATTATTAACCATATTATGCAAATTTGATCGCTAGAACGACAATCACTATACTTATTACTCTTATTATTATCAACCTAACTCATATTATTAGCCATATTATGCTTATATGATCGATAGAACGACAATTACTATACTTATTACTCTTATTATTGTGAATCTAACTCATATTATTAACCATATTATGCAGATATGATCGATAGAACTACAATTACTATACTTATTACTCTTATTATTATCAATCTAACTCATATTATTAGCCATATTATGCTTATATGATCGATAGAACGAGAATTACTATACTCACTACTCTTAATATTATCAATCTAACTCTTATTATTAGCCATATTATGCTTATAATATCAATAGAACGACAATTACTATACTTATTACTGTTATTATTATCAATCTAACTCATATTATTAGCCATATTATGCTTAAATGATCGATAGAACTACAATTACTATACTCATTACTCTTATTATTATCAATCTAACTCATATTATTAGCCATATTATGCTTATATTATCGACAGAACGACAATTACTATACTTATTACTGTTATTACTATCAATCTGACTCATATTATTAGCCATATTATGCTTAAATGATCGATAGAACGACAATTACTATTCTTATTTCTCTATTATTATCAATCTAACTCATATTATTAGCCATATTATGCTTATATGATCGATAGAACGACAATTACTGCACTTATTACTCTTATTATTATGAATCTAACTCATATTATTAACCATATTATGCAGATATGATCGATAGAATTACAATTACTATACTCATTACTCTTATTATTATCAATCTAACTCATATTATTGGCCACATTATGCTTATATGATCGATAGAACGAGATTTACTATACTCACTATTCTTAGTATTATCAATATAACTCATATTATTAGCCATATTATGCTTAAATCATCGATAGAACGGCAATTACTATACTTATTACTCTTATTATTATCAATTTAACTCATATTATTACCCATATTATGCTTATATGATCGATAGAACGACAATTACTATACTTATTACTCTTATAATTATGATTCTAACTCATATTATTAACCATATTATGCAGATATGATCGATAGAACTACAATTACTATACTCATTACTCTTATTATTATCAATCTAACTCTTATTATTAGCCATATTATGCTTATAATATCGATAGAACGCCAATTACTATTCTTATTACTGTTATTATTATCAATCTAACTCATATTACTAGCCATATTATGCTTAAATGATCGATAGAACTACAATTACTATACTCATTGCTCTTATTATTATCAATCTAATCCTAATTATTAGTCATATTATGCTTATATGATCGATAGAACGAGAATTACTATACTCACTACTCTTAGTATTATCAATCTAACTCATATTATTGGCCATATTATGCTTATATTATCGACAGAACGACAATTACTATACTTATTACTGTTATTACTATCAATCTGACTCATATTATTAGCCATATTATGCTTAAATGATCGATAGAACAACAATTACTATTCTTATTTCTCTTATTATTATCAATCTAACTCATATTATTAGCCATATTATGCTTATATGATCGATAGAACGACAATTACTACACTTATTACTCTTATTATTATGAATCTAACTCATATTATTAACCATATTATGCAGATATGATCGATAGAATTACAATTACTATACTCATTACTCTTATTATTATCAATCTAAATCATATTATTGGCCACATTATGCTTATATGATCGATAGAACGAGATTACTATACTCACTACTCTTAGTATTATCAATCTAACTCATATTATTAGCCATATTATGCTTAAATCATCGATAGAACGGCAATTACTATACTTATTACTCTTATTATTATCAATTTAACTCATATTATTACCCATATTATGCTTATATGATCGATAGAACGACAATTACTATACTTATTACTCTTATTATTATGATTCTAACTCATATTATTAACCATATTATGCAGATATGATCGATAGCACGACATTTACTATACACATTACTCTTACTATTATCCATCTAACTCATATTATTAACCATATTACGCAGATATGATCGATAGCACGACATTTACTATACACATTACTCTTACTATTATCAATCTAACTCATATTATTAACCATATTATGCAGATATGATCGATAGCACGACATTTACTATACTTACTACTCTTATTATTATGAACCTAACTCATATTATTAGCCATATTATGCTTATATGAGCAATAGAACTACAATTACTATACTTATTACTCTTATTATTATCAATCTAACTCATATTATTAACCATATTATGCAGATATGATCGATAGAACTACAATTACTATACTCATTACTCTTATTATTATCAATCTAACTCATATTATTAGCCATATTATGCTTAAATGATCGATAGAACTACAATTACTATACTCATTACTCTTATTATTATCAATCTAACTCATATTATTAGCCATATTATGCTTATATTATCGACAGAACGACAATTACTATACTTATTACTGTTATTACTATCAATCTGACTCATATTATTAGCCATATTATGCTTAAATGATCGATAGAACGACAATTACTATTCTTATTTCTCTTATTATTATCAATCTAACTCATATTATTAGCCATATTATGCTTATATGATCGATAGAACGACAATTACTGCACTTATTACTCTTATTATTATGAATCTAACTCATATTATTAACCATATTATGCAGATATGATCGATAGAATTACAATTACTATACTCATTACTCTTATTATTATCAATCTAACTCATATTATTGGCCACATTATGCTTATATGATCGATAGAACGAGATTTACTATACTCACTATTCTTAGTATTATCAATCTAACTCATATTATTAGCCATATTATGCTTAAATCATCGATAGAACGGCAATTACTATACTTATTACTCTTATTATTATCAATTTAACTCATATTATTACCCATATTATGCTTATATGATCGATAGAACGACAATTACTATACTTATTACTCTTATAATTATGATTCTAACTCATATTATTAACCATATTATGCAGATATGATCGATAGAACTACAATTACTATACTCATTACTCTTATTATTATCAATCTAACTCTTATTATTAGCCATATTATGCTTATAATATCGATAGAACGCCAATTACTATTCTTATTACTGTTATTATTATCAATCTAACTCATATTACTAGCCATATTATGCTTAAATGATCGATAGAACTACAATTACTATACTCATTGCTCTTATTATTATCAATCTAATCCTAATTATTAGTCATATTATGCTTATATGATCGATAGAACGAGAATTACTATACTCACTACTCTTAGTATTATCAATCTAACTCATATTATTGGCCATATTATGCTTATATTATCGACAGAACGACAATTACTATACTTATTACTGTTATTACTATCAATCTGACTCATATTATTAGCCATATTATGCTTAAATGATCGATAGAACAACAATTACTATTCTTATTTCTCTTATTATTATCAATCTAACTCATATTATTAGCCATATTATGCTTATATGATCGATAGAACGACAATTACTACACTTATTACTCTTATTATTATGAATCTAACTCATATTATTAGCCATATTATGCTTATATGATCGATAGAACGACAATTACTACACTTATTACTATTATTATTATGAATCTAACTCATATTATTAGCCATATTATGCTTATAATATCGATAGAACGACAATTACTATACTTATTACTGTTATTATTATCAATCTAACTCATATTATGAGCCATATTATGCTTAAATGATCGATAGAACTACAATTACTGTACTCATTACTCTTATTATTATCAATCTAACTCATATTATTAACCATATTATGCAGATATGATCGATAGAACTACAATTACTATACTCATTACTCTTAGTATTATCAATCTAACTCATATTATTAGCCATATTATGCTTCTATGATCGATAGAACGAGAATTACTATACTCACTACTCTTAGTATTATCAATCTAACTCATATTATTAGCCATATTATGCTTAGATTATCGATAGAACGACAATTACTATACGTATTACTTTTATTATTATCAATCCAACTCATATTATTAGCCATATTATGCTTAAATGATCGGTAGAACTACAATTACTATACTCACTACTCTTATGATTATCAATTTAACTCATATTATTACCCATATTATGCTTATATGATCGATTGAACGACAATTACTATACTTATTACTCTTATTATTATGAATCTAACTCATATTATTAACCATATTATGCAGATATGATCGATAGAACGACAATTACTATACTTATTACTCTTATTATTATCAATCTAACTCATATTAATAACCATATTATGCTTATATGATCGATAGAACGACAATTACTGTACTTATTACTCTTATCATTATCGATCTAACTCTTATTATTAGCCATATTATGCTTATAATATCGATAGAACGACAATTACTATACTTATTACTGTTATTATTATCAATCTAACTCATTCTATTAGCCATATTATGCTTATATGATCGATAGAACGACAATTACTATGCATATTACTCTTATTATTATCAATCTAACTCATATTATTAGCCATATTATGGTTATATGATTGACAGGACGACAATTACTATACTTATTACACTCACTGTTATCAATCTAACTTATATTATTAACCATATTATGCAAATTTGATCGATAGAACGACAATCACTATACTTATTACTCTTATTATTATCAACCTAACTCATATTATTAGCCATATTATGCTTATATGATCGATAGAACGACAATTACTACACTTATTACTATTATTATTATGAATCTAACTCATATTATTAACCATATTATGCAGATATGATCGGTAGAACTACAATTACTATACTCATTACTCTTATTATGATCAATCTAACTCTTATTATTAGCCATATTATGCTTATAATATCGATAGAACGACAATTACTATACTTATTACTGTTATTATTATCAATCTAACTCATATTATGAGCCATATTATGCTTAAATGATCGATAGAACTACAATTACTGTACTCATTACTCTTATTATTATCAATCTAACCCATATTATTAGCCATATTATGCTTATATGATCGATAGAACGAGAATTACTATACTCACTACTATTAGTATTATCAATCTAACTCATATTATTAGCCATATTATGCTTATATTGTCGATAGAACGACAATTACTATACTTATTACTGTTATTACTATCAATCTAACTCATATTATTAGCCATATTATGCTTAAATGATCGATAGAACGACAATTACTATACTTATTACACCCACTATTATCAATCTAACTCATATTATTAACCATGTTATGCAGATATGATCGATAGCACGACATTTACTATATTTATTACTCTTATTATTATCAACCTAACTCATATTATTAGCCATATTATGCTTATATGATCGATAGAACGACAATTACTATACTTATTATTCTTATTTTTATCAGCCCAACTCATATTATTCGCCATATTATGCTTAAATGATCGATAGAACGACAATTACTATACTTATTACTCTTATTATTATCAATCTAACTCATATTATTAACCATACTATACTTATATGATCGACAGAACAACAATTACTATACTTATTACACTTACTATTATCAATCTAACTCATATTATTAGCCATATTATGCTTATATGATCGGTAGAACGACAATTACTGTACTTATTGCTCTTATCATTATCGATCTAACTCATATAATTAACCATATTATGCAGATATGATCGATAGAACTACAATTACTATACTCATTACTCTTATTATTATGAATCTAACTCATATTATTAACCATATTATGCAGATATGATCGATCGAACTACAATTACTATACTCATTACTCTTATTATTATCAATCTAACTCATATTATTAACCATACTATACTTATATGATCGACAGAACAACAATTACTATACTTATTACACTTACTATTATCAATCTAACTCATATTATTAGCCATATTATGCATATATGATCGGTAGAACGACAATTACTGTACTTATTGCTCTTATCATTATCGATCTAACTCATATAATTAACCATATTATGCAGATATGATCGATAGAACAACAATTACTATACTCATTACTCTTAGTATTATCAATCTAACTCATATTATTAAACATATTATGCTTATATGATCGATAGAACGACAATTACTGTACTTATTACTCTTATCATTATCGATCTAACTCTTATTATTAGCCATATTATGCTTATAATATCGATAGAACGACAATTACTATACTTATTACAGTTATTATTATCAATCTAACTCATTCTATTAGCCATATTATGCTTATATGATCGATAGAACGACAATTACTATACTTATTACTCTTATTATTATCAATCTAACTCATATTATTAACCATATTATGCTTATATGATCGATAGAACGGCAATTACTCTACTTATTACTCTTATTATTATCAATCTAACTGATATTATTAACCATATTATGCAGATATTATCGATAGCACGACATTTGCTATACCTATTACTCTTATTATTATCAATCTAACTCATATTATTAGCCATATTATGCTTACATGATCGATAGAACGACAATTACTATACTTATTACTCTTATGATTATCAATTTAACTCATATTATTACCCATATTATGCTTATATCATCGATTGAACGACAATTACTATACTTATTACTCTTATTATTATGAATCTAACTCATATTATTAACCATATTATGCAGATATGATCGATAGAACGACAATTACTATACTTATTACTCTTATTATTATCAACCTAACTCATATTAATAACCATATTATGCTTATATGATCGATAGAACGACAATTACTGTACTTATTACTCTTATCATTATCGATCTAACTCTTATTATTAGCCATATTATGCTTATAATATCGATAGAACGACAATTACTATACTTATTACTGTTATTATTATCAATCTAACTCATTCTATTAGCCATATTATGCTTATATGATCGATAGAACGACAATTACTATGCATATTACTCTTATTATTATCAATCTAACTCATATTATTAGCCATATTATGGTTATATGATTGACAGGACGACAATTACTATACTTATTACACTCACTGTTATCAATCTAACTTATATTATTAACCATATTATGCAAATTTGATCGATAGAACGACAATCACTATACTTATTACTCTTATTATTATCAACCTAACTCATATTATTAGCCATATTATGCTTATATGATCGATAGAACGACAATTACTACACTTATTACTATTATTATTATGAATCTAACTCATATTATTAACCATATTATGCAGATATGATCGATAGAACTACAATTACTATACTCATTACTCTTATTATTATCAATCTAACTCTTATTATTAGCCATATTATGCTTATAATATCGATAGAACGACAATTACTATACTTATTACTGTTATTATTATCAATCTAACTCATATTATGAGCCATATTATGCTTAAATGATCGATAGAACTACAATTACTGTACTCATTACTCTTATTATTATCAATCTAACCCATATTATTAGCCATATTATGCTTATATGATCGATAGACCGAGAATTACTATACTCACTACTCTTAATATTATCAATCTAACTCTTATTATTAGCCATATTATGCTTATAATATCGATAGAACGACAATTACTATACTTATTACTGTTATTATTATCAATCTAACTCATATTATTAGCCATATTATGCTTAAATGATCGATAGAACTACAATTACTATACTCATTACTCTTATTATTATCAATCTAACCCATATTATTAGCTATATTATGCTAATATGATCGACAGAACGACAATTACTCTACTTATTACTCTTATTATTATCAATCTAACTCATATTATTAACCATATTATGCAGATATGATTCGATAGCACGACATTTGCTATACCTATTACTCTTATTATTATGAATCTAACTCATATTATTAACCATATTATGCAGATATGATCTATAGAACTACAGTTACTATACTCATTACTCTTATTATTATCAATCTAACTCATATTATTAGCCATATTATGCTTACATGATCGATAGAACGACAATTACTATACTTATTACTCTTATGATTATCAATTTAACTCATATTATTACCCATATTATGCTTATATGATCGATAGAACGACAATTACTATACTTATTACTCTTATTATTATGAATCTAACTCATATTATTAACCATATTATGCAGATATGATCGATCGAACGACAATTACTATACTTATTACTCTTATTATTATCAATCTAACTCATATTAATAACCATATTATGCTTATATGATCGATAGAACGACAATTACTGTACTTATTACTCTTATCATTATCGATCTAACTCTTATTATTAGCCATATTATGCTTATAATATCGATAGAGCGACAATTACTATACTTATTACTGTTATTATTATCAATCTAACTCATATTATTAGCCATATTATGCTTAAATGATCGATAGAACGACAATTACTATACTCACTGCTATTAGTATTATCAATCTAACTCATATTATTAGCCATATTATGCTTATATGATCGATAGAACGAGAATTACTATACTCACTACTATTAGTATTATCAATCTAACTCATGTTATTAGCCATATTATGGTTATATGATTGACAGGACGACAATTACTATACTTATTACACTCACTGTTATCAATCTAACTTATATTATTAACCATATTATGCAAATTTGATCGATAGAACGAGAATCACTATACTTATTACTCTTATTATTATCAACCTAACTCATATTATTAGCCATATTATGCTTATATGATCGATAGAACGACAATTACTACACTTATTACTATTATTATTATGAATCTAACTCATATTATTAACCATATTATGCAGATATGATCGATAGAACTACAATTACTATACTCATTACTCTTATTATTATCAATCTAACTCTTATTATTAGCCATATTATGCTTATAATATCGATAGAACGACAATTACTATACTTATTACTGTTATTATTATCAATCTAACTCATATTATGAGCCATATTATGCTTAAATGATCGATAGAACTACAATTACTGTACTCATTACTCTTATTATTATCAATCTAACCCATATTATTAGCCATATTATGCTTATATGATCGATAGAACGAGAATTACTATACTCACTACTATTAGTATTATCAATCTAACTCATATTATTAGCCATATTATGCTTATATTGTCGATAGAACGACAAATACTATACTTATTACTGTTATTACTATCAATCTAACTCATATTATTAGCCATATTATGCTTAAATGATCGATAGAACGACAATTACTATACTTATTACACCCACTATTATCAATCTAACTCATATTATTAACCATGTTATGCAGATATGATCGATAGCACGATATTTACTATATTTATTACTCTTATTATTATCAACCTAACTCATATTATTAGCCATATTATGCTTATATGATCGATAGAACGACAATTACTATACTTATTATTCTTATTTTTATCAGCCCAACTCATATTATTCGCCATATTATGCTTAAATGATCGATAGAACGACAATTACTATACTTATTACTCTTATTATTATCAATCTAACTCATATTATTAACCATACTATACTTATATGATCGACAGAACAACAATTACTATACTTATTACACTTACTATTATCAATCTAACTCATATTATTAGCCATATTATGCTTATATGATCGGTAGAACGACAATTACTGTACTTATTGCTCTTATCATTATCGATCTAACTCATATAATTAACCATATTATGCAGATATGATCGATAGAACTACAATTACTATACTCATTACTCTTAGTATTATCAATCTAACTCATATTATTAAACATATTATGCTTATATGATCGATAGAACGACAATTACTGTACTTATTACTCTTATCATTATCGATCTAACTCGTATTATTAGCCATATTATGCTTATAATATCGATAGAACGACAATTACTATACTTATTACTGTTATTATTATCAATCTAACTCATTCTATTAGCCATATTATGCTTATATGATCGATAGAACGACAATTACTATACTTATTACTCTTATTATTATCAATCTAACTCATATTATTAACCATATTATGCTTATATGATCGATAGAACGGCAATTACTCTACTTATTACTCTTATTATTATCAATCTAACTGATATTATTAACCATATTATGCAGATATTATCGATAGCACGACATTTGCTATACCTATTACTCTTATTATTATCAATCTAACTCATATTATTAGCCATATTATGCTTACATGATCGATAGAACGACAATTACTATACTTATTACTCTTATGATTATCAATTTAACTCGTATTATTACCCATATTATGCTTATATGATCGATAGAACGACAATTACTATACTTATTACTCTTATTATTATGAATCTAACTCATATTATTAACCATATTATGCAGATATGATCGATCGAACGACAATTACTATACTTATTACTCTTATTATTATCAATCTAACTCATATTAATAACCATATTATGCTTATATGATCGATAGAACGACAATTACTGTACTTATTACTCTTATCATTATCGATCTAACTCTTATTATTAGCCATATTATGCTTATAATATCGATAGAACGACAATTACTATACTTATTACTGTTATTATTATCAATCTAACTCATATTATTACCCATATTATGCTTATATGATCGATAGAACGACAATTACTATACTTATTACTCTTATTATTATGAATCTAACTCATATTATTAACCATATTATGCAGATATGATCGATCGAACTACAATTACTATACTCATTACTCTTATTATTATCAATCTAACTCATATTATTAACCATACTATACTTATATGATCGACAGAACAACAATTACTATACTTATTACACTTACTATTATCAATCTAACTCATATTATTAGCCATATTATGCATATATGATCGGTAGAATGACAATTACTGTACTTATTGCTCTTATCATTATCGATCTAACTCATATAATTAACCATATTATGCAGATATGATCGATAGAACTACAATTACTATACTCATTACTCTTAGTATTATCAATCTAACTCATATTATTAAACATATTATGCTTATATGATCGATAGAACGACAATTACTGTACTTATTACTCTTATCATTATCGATCTAACTCTTATTATTAGCCATATTATGCTTATAATATCGATAGAACGACAATTACTATACTTATTACTGTTATTATTATCAATCTAACTCATTCTATTAGCCATATTATGCTTATATGATCGATAGAACGACAATTACTATACTTATTACTCTTATTATTATCAATCTAACTCATATTATTAACCATATTATGCTTATATGATCGATAGAACGGCAATTACTCTACTTATTACTCTTATTATTATCAATCTAACTGATATTATTAACCATATTATGCAGATATTATCGATAGCACGACATTTGCTATACCTATTACTCTTATTATTATCAATCTAACTCATATTATTAGCCATATTATGCTTACATGATCGATAGAACGACAATTACTATACTTATTACTCTTATGATTATCAATTTAACTCATATTATTACCCATATTATGCTTATATGATCGATTAAACGACAATTACTATACCTATTACTCTTATTATTATGAATCTAACTCATATTATTAACCATATTATGCAGATATGATCGATAGAACGACAATTACTATACTTATTACTCTTATTATTATCAATCTAACTCATATTAATAACCATATTATGCTTATATGATCGATAGAACGACAATTACTGTACTTATTACTCTTATCATTATCGATCTAACTCTTATTATTAGCCATATTATGCTTATAATATCGATAGAACGACAATTACTATACTTATTACTGTTATTATTATCAATCTAACTCATTCTATTAGCCATATTATGCTTATATGATCGATAGAACGACAATTACTATGCATATTACTCTTATTATTATCAATCTAACTCATATTATTAGCCATATTATGGTTATATGATTGACAGGACGACAATTACTATACTTATTACACTCACTGTTATCAATCTAACTTATATTATTAACCATATTATGCAAATTTGATCGATAGAACGACAATCACTATACTTATTACTCTTATTATTATCAACCTAACTCATATTATTAGCCATATTATGCTTATATGATCGATAGAACGACAATTACTACACTTATTACTATTATTATTATGAATCTAACTCATATTATTAACCATATTATGCAGATATGATCGATAGAACTACAATTACTATACTCATTACTCTTATTATTATCAATCTAACTCTTATTATTAGCCATATTATGCTTATAATATCGATAGAACGACAATTACTATACTTATTACTGTTATTATTATCAATCTAACTCATATTATGAGCCATATTATGCTTAAATGATCGATAGAACTACAATTACTGTACTCATTACTCTTATTATTATCAATCTAACCCATATTATTAGCCATATTATGCTTATATGATCGATAGACCGAGAATTACTATACTCACTACTCTTAATATTATCAATCTAACTCTTATTATTAGCCATATTATGCTTATAATATCGATAGAACGACAATTACTATACTTATTACTGTTATTATTATCAATCTAACTCATATTATTAGCCATATTATGCTTAAATGATCGATAGAACTACAATTACTATACTCATTACTCTTATTATTATCAATCTAACCCATATTATTAGCTATATTATGCTAATATGATCGACAGAACGACAATTACTCTACTTATTACTCTTATTATTATCAATCTAACTCATATTATTAACCATATTATGCAGATATGATTCGATAGCACGACATTTGCTATACCTATTACTCTTATTATTATGAATCTAACTCATATTATTAACCATACTATACTTATATGATCGACAGAACAACAATTACTATACTTATTACACTTACTATTATCAATCTAACTCATATTATTAGCCATATTATGCATATATGATCGGTAGAATGACAATTACTGTACTTATTGCTCTTATCATTATCGATCTAACTCATATAATTAACCATATTATGCAGATATGATCGATAGAACTACAATTACTATACTCATTACTCTTAGTATTATCAATCTAACTCATATTATTAAACATATTATGCTTATATGATCGATAGAACGACAATTACTGTACTTATTACTCTTATCATTATCGATCTAACTCTTATTATTAGCCATATTATGCTTATAATATCGATAGAACGACAATTACTATACTTATTACTGTTATTATTATCAATCTAACTCATTCTATTAGCCATATTATGCTTATATGATCGATAGAACGACAATTACTATACTTATTACTCTTATTATTATCAATCTAACTCATATTATTAACCATATTATGCTTATATGATCGATAGAACGGCAATTACTCTACTTATTACTCTTATTATTATCAATCTAACTGATATTATTAACCATATTATGCAGATATTATCGATAGCACGACATTTGCTATACCTATTACTCTTATTATTATCAATCTAACTCATATTATTAGCCATATTATGCTTACATGATCGATAGAACGACAATTACTATACTTATTACTCTTATGATTATCAATTTAACTCATATTATTACCCATATTATGCTTATATGATCGATTGAACGACAATTACTATACCTATTACTCTTATTATTATGAATCTAACTCATATTATTAACCATATTATGCAGATATGATCGATAGAACGACAATTACTATACTTATTACTCTTATTATTATCAATCTAACTCATATTAATAACCATATTATGCTTATATGATCGATAGAACGACAATTACTGTACTTATTACTCTTATCATTATCGATCTAACTCTTATTATTAGCCATATTATGCTTATAATATCGATAGAACGACAATTACTATACTTATTACTGTTATTATTATCAATCTAACTCATTCTATTAGCCATATTATGGTTATATGATTGACAGGACGACAATTACTATACTTATTACACTCACTGTTATCAATCTAACTTATATTATTAACCATATTATGCAAATTTGATCGATAGAACGACAATCACTATACTTATTACTCTTATTATTATCAACCTAACTCATATTATTAGCCATATTATGCTTATATGATCGATAGAACGACAATTACTACACTTATTACTATTATTATTATGAATCTAACTCATATTATTAACCATATTATGCAGATATGATCGATAGAACTACAATTACTATACTCATTACTCTTATTATTATCAATCTAACTCTTATTATTAGCCATATTATGCTTATAATATCGATAGAACGACAATTACTATACTTATTACTGTTATTATTATCAATCTAACTCATATTATGAGCCATATTATGCTTAAATGATCGATAGAACTACAATTACTGTACTCATTACTCTTATTATTATCAATCTAACCCATATTATTAGCCATATTATGCTTATATGATCGATAGACCGAGAATTACTATACTCACTACTCTTAATATTATCAATCTAACTCTTATTATTAGCCATATTATGCTTATAATATCGATAGAACGACAATTACTATACTTATTACTGTTATTATTATCAATCTAACTCATATTATTAGCCATATTATGCTTAAATGATCGATAGAACTACAATTACTATACTCATTACTCTTATTATTATCAATCTAACCCATATTATTAGCTATATTATGCTAATATGATCGACAGAACGACAATTACTCTACTTATTACTCTTATTATTATCAATCTAACTCATATTATTAACCATATTATGCAGATATGATTCGATAGCACGACATTTGCTATACCTATTACTCTTATTATTATGAATCTAACTCATATTATTAACCATATTATGCAGATATGATCTATAGAACTACAGTTACTATACTCATTACTCTTATTATTATCAATCTAACTCATATTATTAGCCATATTATGCTTACATGATCGATAGAACGACAATTACTATACTTATTACTCTTATGATTATCAATTTAACTCATATTATTACCCATATTATGCTTATATGATCGATAGAACGACAATTACTATACTTATTACTCTTATTATTATGAATCTAACTCATATTATTAACCATATTATGCAGATATGATCGATCGAACGACAATTACTATACTTATTACTCTTGTTATTATCAATCTAACTCATATTAATAACCATATTATGCTTATATGATCGATAGAACGACAATTACTGTACTTATTACTCTTATCATTATCGATCTAACTCTTATTATTAGCCATATTATGCTTATAATATCGATAGAGCGACAATTACTATACTTATTACTGTTATTATTATCAATCTAACTCATATTATTAGCCATATTATGCTTAAATGATCGATAGAACGACAATTACTATACTCACTACTATTAGTATTATCAATCTAACTCATATTATTAGCCATATTATGCTTATATGATCGATAGAACGAGAATTACTATACTCACTACTATTAGTATTATCAATCTAACTCATGTTATTAGCCATATTATGGTTATATGATTGACAGGACGACAATTACTATACTTATTACACTCACTGTTATCAATCTAACTTATATTATTAACCATATTATGCAAATTTGATCGATAGAACGAGAATCACTATACTTATTACTCTTATTATTATCAACCTAACTCATATTATTAGCCATATTATGCTTATATGATCGATAGAACGACAATTACTACACTTATTACTATTATTATTATGAATCTAACTCATATTATTAACCATATTATGCAGATATGATCGATAGAACTACAATTACTATACTCATTACTCTTATTATTATCAATCTAACTCTTATTATTAGCCATATTATGCTTATAATATCGATAGAACGACAATTACTATACTTATTACTGTTATTATTATCAATCTAACTCATATTATGAGCCATATTATGCTTAAATGATCGATAGAACTACAATTACTGTACTCATTACTCTTATTATTATCAATCTAACCCATATTATTAGCGATATTATGCTTATATGATCGATAGAACGAGAATTACTATACTCACTACTATTAGTATTATCAATCTAACTCATATTATTAGCCATATTATGCTTATATTGTCGATAGAACGACAATTACTATACTTATTACTGTTATTACTATCAATCTAACTCATATTATTAGCCATATTATGCTTAAATGATCGATAGAACGACAATTACTATACTTATTACACCCACTATTATCAATCTAACTCATATTATTAACCATGTTATGCAGATATGATCGATAGCACGACATTTACTATATTTATCACTCTTATTATTATCAACCTAACTCATATTATTAGCCATATTATGCTTATATGATCGATAGAACGACAATTACTATACTTATTATTCTTATTTTTATCAGCCCAACTCATATTATTCGCCATATTATGCTTAAATGATCGATAGAACGACAATTACTATACTTATTACTCTTATTATTATCAATCTAACTCATATTATTAACCATACTATACTTATATGATCGACAGAACAACAATTACTATACTTATTACACTTACTATTATCAATCTAACTCATATTATTAGCCATATTATGCTTATATGATCGGTAGAACGACAATTACTGTACTTATTGCTCTTATCATTATCGATCTAACTCATATAATTAACCATATTATGCAGATATGATCGATAGAACTACAATTACTATACTCATTACTCTTAGTATTATCAATCTAACTCATATTATTAAACATATTATGCTTATATGATCGATAGAACGACAATTACTGTACTTATTACTCTTATCATTATCGATCTAACTCTTATTATTAGCCATATTATGCTTATAATATCGATAGAACGACAATTACTATACTTATTACTGTTATTATTATCAATCTAACTCATTCTATTAGCCATATTATGCTTATATGATCGATAGAACGACAATTACTATACTTATTACTCTTATGATTATCAATTTAACTCATATTATTACCCATATTATGCTTATATGATCGATTGAACGACAATTACTATACTTGTTACTCTTATTATTATGAATCTAACTCAAATTATTAACCATATTATGCAGATATGATCGATAGAACGACAATTACTATACTTATTACTCTTATTATTATCAATCTAACTCATATTAATAACCATATTATGCTTATATGATCGATAGAACGACAATTACTCTACTTATTACTCTTATCATTATCGATCTAACTCTTATTATTAGCCATATTATGCTTATAATATCGATAGAACGACAATTACTATACTTATTACTGTTATTATTATCAATCTAACTCATTCTATTAGCCATATTATGCTTATATGATCGATAGAACGACAATTACTATGCATATTACTCTTATTATTATCAATCTAACTCATATTATTAGCCATATTATGGTTATATGATTGACAGGACGACAATTACTATACTTATTACACTCACTGTTATCAATCTAACTTATATTATTAACCATATTATGCAAATTTGATCGATAGAACGACAATCACTATACTTATTACTCTTATTATTATCAACCTAACTCATATTATTAGCCATATTATGCTTATATGATCGATAGAACGACAATTACTACACTTATTACTATTATTATTATGAATCTAACTCATATTATTAACCATATTATGCAGATATGATCGATAGAACTACAATTACTATACTCATTACTCTTATTATTATCAATCTAACTCTTATTATTAGCCATATTATGCTTATAATATCGATAGAACGACAATTACTATACTTATTACTGTTATTATTATCAATCTAACTCATATTATGAGCCATATTATGCTTAAATGATCGATAGAACTGCAATTACTGTACTCATTACTCTTATTATTATCAATCTAACCCATATTATTAGCCATATTATGCTTATATGATCGATAGACCGAGAATTACTATACTCACTACTCTTAATATTATCAATCTAACTCTTATTATTAGCCATATTATGCTTATAATATCGATAGAACGACAATTACTATACTTATTACTGTTATTATTATCAATCTAACTCATATTATTAGCCATATTATGCTTAAATGATCGATAGAACTACAATTACTATACTCATTACTCTTATTATTATCAATCTAACCCATATTATTAGCTATATTATGCTAATATGATCGACAGAACGACAATTACTCTACTTATTACTCTTATTATTATCAATCTAACTCATATTATTAACCATATTATGCAGATATGATCGATAGCACGACATTTGCTATACCTATTACTCTTATTATTATGAATCTAACTCATATTATTAACCATATTATGCAGATATGATCTATAGAACTACAGTTACTATACTCATTACTCTTATTATTATCAATCTAACTCATATTATTAGCCATATTATGCTTACATGATCGATAGAACGACAATTACTATACTTATTACTCTTATTATTATCAATTTAACTCATATTATTACCCATATTATGCTTATATGATCGATAGAACGACAATTACTATACTTATTACTCTTATTATTATGAATCTAACTCATATTATTAACCATATTATGCAGATATGATCGATAGAACGACAATTACTATACTTATTACTCTTATTATTATCAATCTAACTCATATTATTAACCATATTATGCTTATATGATCGATAGAACGGCAATTACTCTACTTATTACTCTTATTGTTATCAATCTAACTGATATTATTAACCATATTATGCAGATATGATTCGATAGCACGACATTTGCTATACCTATTACTCTTATTATTATGAATCTAACTCATATTATTAACCATATTATGCAGATATGATCGATCGAACGACAATTACTATACTTATTACTCTTATTATTATGAATCTAACTCATATTATTAACCATATTATGCAGATATGATCGATCGAACTACAATTACTATACTCATTACTCTTATTATTATCAATCTAACTCTTATTATCAGCCATATTATGCTTATAATATCGATAGAACGACAATTACTATACTTATTACTGTTATTATTATCAATCTAACTCATATTATGAGCCATATTATGCTTAAATGATCGATAGAACTACAATTACTGTACTCATTACTCTTATTATTATCAATCTAACCCATATTATTAGCCATATTATGCTTATATGATCGATAGAACGAGAATTACTATACTCACTACTAATAGTATTATCAATCTAACTCATATTATTAGCCATATTATGCTTATATTGTCGATAGAACGACAATTACTATACTTATTACTGTTATTACTATCAATCTAACTCATATTATTAGCCATATTATGCTTAAATGATCGATAGAACGACAATTACTATACTTATTACACTCACTGTTATCAATCTAACTCATATTATTAACCATATTATGCAGATATGATCGATAGCACGACATTTACTATACCGATTACTCTTATTATTATCAGCCTAACTCATATTATTAGCCATATTATGCTTATATGATCGACAGAACGACAACTACTATACTTATTACACTCACTGTTATCAACCTAACTCATATTATTAGCCATATTATGCTTATATGATCGATAGAACGACAATTACTATACTCATTACTCTTATTATTATCAATCTAACTCATATTATTAGCCATATTATGCTTATATTATCGATAGAACGACAACTACTATACTTATTACTGTTATTATTATCAATCTAACTCATATTATTAGCCATATTATGCTTAAATGATCGATAGAGCGACAATTACTATACTTATTACTCTTATTATTATCAATCTAACTCATATTATTAGCCATATTATGCTTATATGATCGATAGAACGACAAATACTATACTTATTACTCTTATTATTATCAATCTAACTCATATTATTAACCATATTATGCTAATATGATCGATAGAACGACAATTACTATACTTATTACACCCACTATTATCAATCTAACTCATATTATTAACCATGTTATGCAGATATGATCGATAGCACGACATTTACTATATTTATTACTCTTATTATTATCAACCTAACTCATATTATTAGCCATATTATGCTTATATGATCGATAGAACGACAATTACTATACTTATTATTCTTATTTTTATCAGCCCAACTCATATTATTCGCCATATTATGCTTAAATGATTGAGAGAACGACAATTACTATACTTATTACTCTTATTATTATCAATCTAACTCATATTATTAACCATACTATACTTATATGATCGACAGAACAACAATTACTATACTTATTACACTTACTATTATCAATCTAACTCATATTATTAGCCATATTATGCTTATATGATCGGTAGAACGACAATTACTGTACTTATTGCTCTTATCATTATCGATCTAACTCATATAATTAACCATATTATGCAGATATGATCGATAGAACTACAATTACTATACTCATTACTCTTAGTATTATCAATCTAACTCATATTATTAAACATATTATGCTTATATGATCGATAGAACGACAATTACTGTACTTATTACTCTTATCATTATCGATCTAACTCTTATTATTAGCCATATTATGCTTATAATATCGACAGAACGACAATTACTATACTTATTACTGTTATTATTATCAATCTAACTCATTCTATTAGCCATATTATGCTTATATGATCGATAGAACGACAATTGCTACACTTATTACTATTATTATTATGAATCTAACTCATATTATTAACCGTATTATGCAGATATGATCGATAGAACTACAATTACTGTACTCATTACTCTTATTATTATCAATCTAACCCATATTATTAGCCATATTATGCTTATATGATCGATAGAACGACAATTACTATGCATATTACTCTTATTATTATCAATCTAACTCATATTATTAGCCATATTATGGTTATATGATTGACAGGACGACAATTACTATACTTATTACACTCACTGTTATCAATCTAACTTATATTATTAACCATATTATGCAAATTTGATCGATAGAACGAGAATCACTATACTTATTACTCTTATTATTATCATCAACCTAACTCATATTATTAGCCATATTATGCTTATATGATCGATAGAACGACAATTACTACACTTATTACTATTATTATTCTGAATCTAACTCATATTATTAACCATATTATGCAGATATGATCGATAGAACTACAATTACTATACTCATTACTCTTATTATTATCAATCTAACTCTTATTATTAGCCATATTATGCTTATAATATCGATAGAACGACAATTACTATACTTATTACTGTTATTATTATCAATCTAACTCATATTATGAGCCATATTATGCTTAAATGATCGATAGAACTACAATTACTGTACTCATTACTCTTATTATTATCAATCTAACCCATATTATTAGCCATATTATGCTTATATGATCGATAGACCGAGAATTACTATACTCACTACTCTTAATATTATCAATCTAACTCTTATTATTAGCCATATTATGCTTATAATATCGATAGAACGACAATTACTATACTTATTACTGTTATTATTATCAATCTAACTCATATTATTAGCCATATTATGCTTAAATGATCGATAGAACTACAATTACTATACTCATTACTCTTATTATTATCAATCTAACCCATATTATTAGCTATATTATGCTAATATGATCGACAGAACGACAATTACTCTACTTATTACTCTTATTATTATCAATCTAACTCATATTATTAACCATATTATGCAGATATGATTCGATAGCACGACATTTGCTATACCTATTACTCTTATTATTATGAATCTAACTCATATTATTAACCATATTATGCAGATATGATCTATAGAACTACAGTTACTATACTCATTACTCTTATTATTATCAATCTAACTCATATTATTAGCCATATTATGCTTACATGATCGATAGAACGACAATTACTATACTTATTACTCTTATGATTATCAATTTAACTCATATTATTACCCATATTATGCTTATATGATCGATAGAACGACAATTACTATACTTATTACTCTTATTATTATGAATCTAACTCATATTATTAACCATATTATGCAGATATGATCGATCGAACGACAATTACTATACTTATTACTCTTATCATTATCGATCTAACTCATATAATTAACCATATTATGCAGATATGATCGATAGAACTACAATTACTATACTCATTACTCTTAGTATTATCAATCTAACTCATATTATTAAACATATTATGCTTATATGATCGATAGAACGACAATTACTGTACTTACTACTCTTATCATTATCGATCTAACTCTTATTATTAGCCATATTATGCTTATAATATCGATAGAACGACAATTACTATACTTATTACTGTTATTATTATCAATCTAACTCATTCTATTAGCCATATTATGCTTATATGATCGATAGAACGACAATTACTATACTTATTACTCTTATTATTATCAATCTAACTCATATTATTAGCCATATTATGCTTACATGATCGATAGAACGACAATTACTATACTTATTACTCTTATGATTATCAATTTAACTCATATTATTACCCATATTATGCTTATATGTTCGATTGAACGACAATTACTATACTTATTACTCTTATTATTATGAATCTAACTCAAATTATTAACCATATTATGCAGATATGATCGATAGAACGACAATTACTATACTTATTACTCTTATTATTATCAATCTAACTCATATTAATAACCATATTATGCTTATATGATCGATAGAACGACAATTACTCTACTTATTACTCTTATCATTATCGATCTAACTCTTATTATTAGCCATATTATGCTTATAATATCGATAGAACGACAATTACTATACTTATTACTGTTATTATTATCAATCTAACTCATTCTATTAGCCATATTATGCTTATATGATCGATAGAACGACAATTACTATGCATATTACTCTTATTATTATCAATCTAACTCATATTATTAGCCATATTATGGTTATATGATTGACAGGACGACAATTACTATACTTATTACACTCACTGTTATCAATCTAACTTATATTATTAACCATATTATGCAAATTTGATCGATAGAACGACAATCACTATGCTTATTACTCTTATTATTATCAACCTAACTCATATTATTAGCCATATTATGCTTATATGATCGATAGAACGACAATTACTACACTTATTACTATTATTATTATGAATCTAACTCATATTATTAACCATATTATGCAGATATGATCGATAGAACTACAATTACTATACTCATTACTCTTATTATTATCAATCTAACTCTTATTATTAGCCATATTATGCTTATAATATCGATAGAACGACAATTACTATACTTATTACTGTTATTATTATCAATCTAACTCATATTATTAGCCATATTATGCTTAAATGATCGATAGAACGACAATTACTATACTTATTACACTCACTGTTATCAATCTAACTCATATTATTAACCATATTATGCAGATATGATCGATAGCACGACATTTACTATACCTATTACTCTTATTATTATCAGCCTAACTCATATTATTAGCCATATTATGCTTATATGATCGACAGAACGACAACTACTATACTTATTACACTCACTGTTATCAATCTAACTCATATTATTAGCCATATTATGCTTATATGATCGATAGAACGACAATTACTATACTCATTACTCTTATTATTATCAATCTAACTCATATTATTAGCCATATTAAGCTTATATTATCGATAGAACGACAACTACTATACTTATTACTGTTATTATTATCAATCTAACTCATATTATTAGCAATATTATGCTTAAATGATCGATAGAGCGACAATTACTATACTTATTACTCTTATTATTATCAATCTAACTCATATTATTAACCATATTATGCTAATATGATCGATAGAACGACAATTACTATACTTATTACACCCACTATTATCAATCTAACTCATATTATTAACCATGTTATGCAGATATGATCGATAGCACGACATTTACTATATTTATTACTCTTATTATTATCAACCTAACTCATATTATTAGCCATATTATGCTTATATGATCGATAGAACGACAATTACTATACTTATTATTCTTATTTTTATCAGCCCAACTCATATTATTCGCCATATTATGCTTAAATGATCGATAGAACGACAATTACTATACTTATTACTCTTATTATTATCAATCCAACTCATATTATTAGCCATATTATGCTTAAATGATCGATAGAACTACAATTACTATACTCACCACTCTTAGTATTATCAATCTAACTTATATTATTAGCCATATTATGCTTATATGATCGATAGAACGACAATTACTATACTCATTAATCTTATTATTATCAATCTAACCCATATTATTAGCCATATTATGCTTATATGATCGATAGAACGAGAAATACTATACTCACTACTCTTAGTATTATCAATCTAACTCATATTATTAGCCATATTATGTTTATATTATCGATAGAACGACAATTACTATACTTATTACTCTTATTATTATCAATCTAATTCATATTATTAACCATATTATGCTAATATGATCGGTAGAACGACAATTACTATACTTATTACACTCACTGTTATCAATCTAACTCATATTATTAGCCATATTATGGTCATATGATTGACAGGACGACAATTACTATACTTATTACACTCACTGTTATCAATCTAACTTATATTATTAACCATATTATGCAAATTTGATCGATAGAACTAGAATCACTATACTTATTACTCTTATTATTATCAACCTAACTCATATTATTAGCCATATTATGCTTATATGATAGATACAACGACAATTACTACACTTATTACTATTATTATTATGAATCTAACTCATATTATTAACCATATTATGCAGATATGATCGATAGAACTACAATTACTATACTCATTACTCTTATTATTATCAATCTAACTCTTATTATTAGCCATATTATGCTTATAATATCGATAGAACGACAATTACTATACTTATTACTGTTATTATTATCAATCTAACTCATATTATGAGCCATATTATGCTTAAATGATCGATAGAACTACAATTACTGTACTCATTACTCTTATTATTATCAATCTAACCCATATTATTAGCCATATTATGCTTATATGATCGATAGAACGAGAATTACTATACTCACTACTATTAGTATTATCAATCTAACTCATATTATTAGCCATATTATGCTTATATTGTCGATAGAACGACAATTACTATACTTATTACTGTTATTACTATCAATCTAACTCATATTATTAGCCAAATTATGCTTAAATGATCGATAGAACGACAATTACTATACTTATTACACTCACTGTTATCAATCTAACTCATATTATTAACCATATTATGCAGATATGATCGATAGCACGACATTTACTATACCGATTACTCTTATTATTATCAGCCTAACTCATATTATTAGCCATATTATGCTTATATGATCGACAGAACGACAACTACTATACTTATTACACTCACTGTTATCAATCTAACTCATATTATTAACCATATTATGCAGATATGATCGATAGAACTACAATTACTATACTCATTACTCTTATTATTATCAATCTAATTCTTATTATTAGCCATATTATGCTTATAATATCGATAGAACGACAATTACTATACTTATTACTGTTATTGTTATCAATCTAACTCATATTATGAGCCATATTATGCTTAAATGATCGATAGAACTACAATTACTGTACTCATTACTCTTATTATTATCAATCTAACCCATATTATTAGCCATATTATGCTTATATGATCGATAGAACGAGAATTACTATACTCACTACTATTAGTATTATCAATCTAACTCATATTATTAGCCATATTATGCTTAAATGATCGATAGAACGACAATTACTATACTTATTACACTCACTGTTATCAATCTAACTCATATTATTAACCATATTATGCAGATATGATCGATAGCACGACATTTACTATACCTATTACTCTTATTATTATCAGCCTAACTCATATTATTAGCCATATTATGCTTATATGATCGACAGAACGACAACTACTATACTTATTACACTCACTGTTATCAATCTAACTCATATTATTAGCCATATTATGCTTATATGATCGATAGAACGACAATTACTATACTCATTACTCTTATTATTATCAATCTAACTCATATTATTAGCCATATTAAGCTTATATTATCGATAGAACGACAACTACTATACTTATTACTGTTATTATTATCAATCTAACTCATATTATTAGCCATATTATGCTTAAATGATCGATAGAGCGACAATTACTATACTTATTACTCTTATTATTATCAATCTAACTCATATTATTAACCATATTATGCTAATATGATCGATAGAACGACAATTACTATACTTATTACACCCACTATTATCAATCTAACTCATATTATTAACCATGTTATGCAGATATGATCGATAGCACGACATTTACTATATTTATTACTCTTATTATTATCAACCTAACTCATATTATTAGCCATATTATGCTTATATGATCGATAGAACGACAATTACTATACTTATTATTCTTATTTTTATCAGCCCAACTCATATTATTCGCCATATTATGCTTAAATGATCGATAGAACGACAATTACTATACTTATTACTCTTATTATTATCAATCCAACTCATATTATTAGCCATATTATGCTTAAATGATCGATAGAACTACAATTACTATACTCACCACTCTTAGTATTATCAATCTAACTTATATTATTAGCCATATTATGCTTATATGATCGATAGAACGACAATTACTATACTCATTAATCTTATTATTATCAATCTAACCCATATTATTAGCCATATTATGCTTATATGATCGATAGAACGAGAAATACTATACTCACTACTCTTAGTATTATCAATCTAACTCATATTATTAGCCATATTATGTTTATATTATCGATAGAACGACAATTACTATACTTATTACTCTTATTATTATCAATCTAATTCATATTATTAACCATATTATGCTAATATGATCGGTAGAACGACAATTACTATACTTATTACACTCACTGTTATCAATCTAACTCATATTATTAACCATATTGTGCAGATATGATCGATAGCACGACATTTACTATACACGTTACTCTTACTATTATCAATCTAACTCATATTATTAACCATATTATGCAGATATAATCGATAGCACGACATTTACTATACACATTACTCTTACTATTATCAATCTAACTCCTATTATTAACCATATTATGCAGATATGATCGATAGCACGACATTTACTATACTTACTACTCTTATTATTATCAGTCTAACTCATATTATTAGCCATATTATGCTTAAATGATCGATAGAACGACAATTACTATACTTATTACTCTTATTATTATGAATCTAACTCATATTATTAGCCATATTATGCTTATATGAGCAATAGAACTACAATTACTATACTTATTACTCTTATTATTATCAATCTAACTCATATTATTAACCATATAATGCAGATATGATCGATAGAACGACAATTACTATACTTATTACTCTTATTATTATGAATCTAACTCATATTATTAGCCATATTATGCTTATATGATCGATAGAACGACAATTACTATACTTATTACTCTTATTATTATCAATCTAACTCATATTATTAGCCATATTATGCTTACATGATCGATAGAACGACAATTACTATACTTATTACTCTTATGATTATCAATTTAACTCATATTATTACCCATATTATGCTTATATGATCGATTGAACGACAATTACTATACTTATTACTCTTATTATTATGAATCTAACTCAAATTATTAACCATATTATGCAGATATGATCGATAGAACGACAATTACTATACTTATTACTCTTATTATTATCAATCTAACTCATATTAATAACCATATTATGCTTATATGATCGATAGAACGACAATTACTCTACTTATTACTCTTATCATTATCGATCTAACTCTTATTATTAGCCATATTATGCTTATAATATCGATAGAACGACAATTACTATACTTATTACTGTTATTATTATCAATCTAACTCATTCTATTAGCCATATTATGCTTATATGATCGATAGAACGACAATTACTATGCATATTACTCTTATTATTATCAATCTAACTCATATTATTAGCCATATTATGGTTATATGATTGACAGGACGACAATTACTATACTTATTACACTCACTGTTATCAATCTAACTTATATTATTAACCATATTATGCAAATTTGATCGATAGAACGACAATCACTATACTTATTACTCTTATTATTATCAACCTAACTCATATTATTAGCCATATTATGCTTATATGATCGATAGAACGACAATTACTACACTTATTACTATTATTATTATGAATCTAACTCATATTATTAACCATATTATGCAGATATGATCGATAGAACTACAATTACTATACTCATTACTCTTATTATTATCAATCTAACTCTTATTATTAGCCATATTATGCTTATAATATCGATAGAACGACAATTACTATACTTATTACTGTTATTATTATCAATCTAACTCATATTATTAGCCATATTATGCTTAAATGATCGATAGAACGACAATTACTATACTTATTACACTCACTGTTATCAATCTAACTCATATTATTAACCATATTATGCAGATATGATCGATAGCACGACATTTACTATACCTATTACTCTTATTATTATCAGCCTAACTCATATTATTAGCCATATTATGCTTATATGATCGACAGAACGACAACTACTATACTTATTACACTCACTGTTATCAATCTAACTCATATTATTAGCCATATTATGCTTATATGATCGATAGAACGACAATTACTATACTCATTACTCTTATTATTATCAATCTAACTCATATTATTAGCCATATTAAGCTTATATTATCGATAGAACGACAACTACTATACTTATTACTGTTATTATTATCAATCTAACTCATATTATTAGCAATATTATGCTTAAATGATCGATAGAGCGACAATTACTATACTTATTACTCTTATTATTATCAATCTAACTCATATTATTAACCATATTATGCTAATATGATCGATAGAACGACAATTACTATACTTATTACACCCACTATTATCAATCTAACTCATATTATTAACCATGTTATGCAGATATGATCGATAGCACGACATTTACTATATTTATTACTCTTATTATTATCAACCTAACTCATATTATTAGCCATATTATGCTTATATGATCGATAGAACGACAATTACTATACTTATTATTCTTATTTTTATCAGCCCAACTCATATTATTCGCCATATTATGCTTAAATGATCGATAGAACGACAATTACTATACTTATTACTCTTATTATTATCAATCCAACTCATATTATTAGCCATATTATGCTTAAATGATCGATAGAACTACAATTACTATACTCACCACTCTTAGTATTATCAATCTAACTTATATTATTAGCCATATTATGCTTATATGATCGATAGAACGACAATTACTATACTCATTAATCTTATTATTATCAATCTAACCCATATTATTAGCCATATTATGCTTATATGATCGATAGAACGAGAAATACTATACTCACTACTCTTAGTATTATCAATCTAACTCATATTATTAGCCATATTATGTTTATATTATCGATAGAACGACAATTACTATACTTATTACTCTTATTATTATCAATCTAATTCATATTATTAACCATATTATGCTAATATGATCGGTAGAACGACAATTACTATACTTATTACACTCACTGTTATCAATCTAACTCATATTATTAGCCATATTATGGTCATATGATTGACAGGACGACAATTACTATACTTATTACACTCACTGTTATCAATCTAACTTATATTATTAACCATATTATGCAAATTTGATCGATAGAACTAGAATCACTATACTTATTACTCTTATTATTATCAACCTAACTCATATTATTAGCCATATTATGCTTATATGATAGATAGAACGACAATTGCTACACTTATTACTATTATTATTATGAATCTAACTCATATTATTAACCGTATTATGCAGATATGATCGATAGAACTACAATTACTATACTCATTACTCTTATTATTATCAATCTAATTCTTATTATTAGCCATATTATGCTTATAATATCGATAGAACGACAATTACTATACTTATTACTGTTATTATTATCAATCTAACTCATATTATGAGCCATATTATGCTTAAATGATCGATAGAACTACAATTACTGTACTCATTACTCTTATTATTATCAATCTAACCCATATTATTAGCCATATTATGCTTATATGATCGATAGAACGAGAATTACTATACTCACTACTATTAGTATTATCAATCTAACTCATATTATTAGCCATATTATGCTTATATTGTCGATAGAACGACAATTACTATACTCATTACTGTTATTACTATCAATCTAACTCATATTATTAGCCATATTATGCTTAAATGATCGATAGAACGACAATTACTATACTTATTACACTCACTGTTATCAATCTAACTCATATTATTAACCATATTATGCAGATATGATCGATAGAACGACAATTACTATACTTATTACTCTTATTATTATCAATCTAACTCATATTATTAACCATATTATGCTTATATGATCGATAGAACGGCAATTACTCTACTTATTACTCTTATTATTATCAATCTAACTGATATTATTAACCATATTATGCAGATATGATTCGATAGCACGACATTTGCTATACCTATTACTCTTATTATTATGAATCTAACTCATATTATTAACCATATTATGCAGATATGATCTATAGAACTACAGTTACTATACTCATTACTCTTATTATTATCAATCTAACTCATATTATTAGCCATATCATGCTTACATGATCGATAGAACGACAATTACTATACTTATTACTCTTATGATTATCAATTTAACTCATATTATTACCCATATTATGCTTATATGATCGATAGAACGACAATTACTATACTTATTACTCTTATTATTATGAATCTAACTCATATTATTAACCATATTATGCAGATATGATCGATCGAACGACAATTACTATACTTATTACTCTTATTATTATCAATCTAACTCATATTAATAACCATATTATGCTTATATGATCGATAGAACGACAATTACTGTACTTATTACTCTTATCATTATCGATCTAACTCTTATTATTAGCCATATTATGCTTATATGATCGATAGAACGACAATTACTATGCATATTACTCTTATTATTATCAATCTAACTCATATTATTAGCCATATTATGGTTATATGATTGACAGGACGACAATTACTATACTTATTACACTCACTGTTATCAATCTAACTTATATTATTAACCATATTATGCAAATTTGATCGATAGAACGAGAATCACTATACTTATTACTCTTATTATTATCATCAACCTAACTCATATTATTAGCCATATTATGCTTATATGATCGATAGAACGACAATTACTACACTTATTACTATTATTATTATGAATCTAACTCATATTATTAACCATATTATGCAGATATGATCGATAGAACTACAATTACTATACTCATTACTCTTATTATTATCAATCTAACTCTTATTATTAGCCATATTATGCTTATAATATCGATAGAACGACAATTACTATACTTATTACTGTTATTATTATCAATCTAACTCATATTATGAGCCATATTATGCTTAAATGATCGATAGAACTACAATTACTGTACTCATTACTCTTATTATTATCAATCTAACCCATATTATTAGCCATATTATGCTTATATGATCGATAGAACGAGAATTACTATACTCACTACTATTAGTATTATCAATCTAACTCATATTATTAGCCATATTATGCTTATATTGTCGATAGAACGACAATTACTATACTTATTACTGTTATTACTATCAATCTAACTCATATTATTAGCCATATTATGCTTAAATGATCGATAGAACGACAATTACTATACTTATTACACTCACTGTTATCAATCTAACTCATATTATTAACCATATTATGCAGATATGATCGATAGCACGACATTTACTATACCGATTACTCTTATTATTATCAGCCTAACTCATATTATTAGCCATATTATGCTTATATGATCGACAGAACGACAACTACTATACTTATTACACTCACTGTTATCAATCTAACTCATATTATTAGCCATATTATGCTTATATGATCGATAGAACGACAATTACTATACTCATTACTCCTATTATTATCAATCTAACTCATATTATTAGCCATATTATGCTTATATTATCGATAGAACGACAACTACTATACTTATTACTGTTATTATTATCAATCTAACTCATATTATTAGCCATATTATGCTTAAATGATCGATAGAGCGACAATTACTATACTTATTACTCTTATTATTATCAATCTAACTCATATTATTAGCCATATTATGCTTACATGATCGATAGAACGACAATTACTATACTTATTACTCTTATGATTATCAATTTAACTCATATTATTACCCATATTATGCTTATATGATCGATCGAACGACAATTACTATACTTATTACTCTTATTATTATCAATCTAACCCATATTAATAACCATATTATGCTTATATGATCGATAGAACGACAATTACTGTACTTATTACTCTTATCATTATCGATCTAACTCTTATTATTAGCCATATTATGCTTATAATATCGATAGAACGACAATTACTATACTTATTACTGTTATTATTATCAATCTAACTCATTCTATTAGCCATATTATGCTTATATGATCGATAGAACGACAATTACTATGCATATTACTCTTATTATTATCAATCTAACTCATATTATTAGCCATATTATGCTTATATTGTCGATAGAACGACAATTACTATACTCATTACTGTTATTACTATCAATCTAACTCATATTATTAGCCATATTATGCTTAAATGATCGATAGAACGACAATTACTATACTTATTACACTCACTGTTATCAATCTAACTCATATTATTAACCATATTATGCAGATATGATCGATAGAACGACAATTACTATACTTATTACTCTTATTATTATCAATCTAACTCATATTATTAACCATATTATGCTTATATGATCGATAGAACGGCAATTACTCTACTTATTACTCTTATTATTATCAATCTAACTGATATTATTAACCATATTATGCAGATATGATTCGATAGCACGACATTTGCTATACCTATTACTCTTATTATTATGAATCTAACTCATATTATTAACCATATTATGCAGATATGATCTATAGAACTACAGTTACTATACTCATTACTCTTATTATTATCAATCTAACTCATATTATTAGCCATATTATGCTTACATGATCGATAGAACGACAATTACTATACTTATTACTCTTATGATTATCAATTTAACTCATATTATTACCCATATTATGCTTATATGATCGATAGAACGACAATTACTATACTTATTACTCTTATTATTATGAATCTAACTCATATTATTAACCATATTATGCAGATATGATCGATCGAACGACAATTACTATACTTATTACTCTTATTATTATCAATCTAACTCATATTAATAACCATATTATGCTTATATGATCGATAGAACGACAATTACTGTACTTATTACTCTTATCATTATCGATCTAACTCTTATTATTAGCCATATTATGCTTATAATATCGATAGAACGACAATTACTATACTTATTACTGTTATTATTATCAATCTAACTCATTCTATTAGCCATATTATGCTTATATGATCGATAGAACGACAATTACTATGCATATTACTCTTATTATTATCAATCTAACTCATATTATTAGCCATATTATGGTTATATGATTGACAGGACGACAATTACTATACTTATTACACTCACTGTTATCAATCTAACTTATATTATTAACCATATTATGCAAATTTGATCGATAGAACGAGAATCACTATACTTATTACTCTTATTATTATCATCAACCTAACTCATATTATTAGCCATATTATGCTTATATGATCGATAGAACGACAATTACTACACTTATTACTATTATTATTATGAATCTAACTCATATTATTAACCATATTATGCAGATATGATCGATAGAACTACAATTACTATACTCATTACTCTTATTATTATCAATCTAACTCTTATTATTAGCCATATTATGCTTATAATATCGATAGAACGACAATTACTATACTTATTACTGTTATTATTATCAATCTAACTCATATTATGAGCCATATTATGCTTAAATGATCGATAGAACTACAATTACTGTACTCATTACTCTTATTATTATCAATCTAACCCATATTATTAGCCATATTATGCTTATATGATCGATAGAACGAGAATTACTATACTCACTACTATTAGTATTATCAATCTAACTCATATTATTAGCCATATTATGCTTATATTGTCGATAGAACGACAATTACTATACTTATTACTGTTATTACTATCAATCTAACTCATATTATTAGCCATATTATGCTTAAATGATCGATAGAACGACAATTACTATACTTATTACACTCACTGTTATCAATCTAACTCATATTATTAACCATATTATGCAGATATGATCGATAGCACGACATTTACTATACCGATTACTCTTATTATTATCAGCCTAACTCATATTATTAGCCATATTATGCTTATATGATCGACAGAACGACAACTACTATACTTATTACACTCACTGTTATCAATCTAACTCATATTATTAGCCATATTATGCTTATATGATCGATAGAACGACAATTACTATACTCATTACTCCTATTATTATCAATCTAACTCATATTATTAGCCATATTATGCTTATATTATCGATAGAACGACAACTACTATACTTATTACTGTTATTATTATCAATCTAACTCATATTATTAGCCATATTATGCTTAAATGATCGATAGAGCGACAATTACTATACTTATTACTCTTATTATTATCAATCTAACTCATATTATTAGCCATATTATGCTTAAATGATCGATAGAACGACAATTACTATACTTATTACTCTTATGATTATCAATTTAACTCATATTATTACCCATATTATGCTTATATGATCGATCGAACGACAATTACTATACTTATTACTCTTATTATTATCAATCTAACTCATATTAATAACCATATTATGCTTATATGATCGATAGAACGACAATTACTGTACTTATTACTCTTATCATTATCGATCTAACTCTTATTATTAGCCATATTATGCTTATAATATCGATAGAACGACAATTACTATACTTATTACTGTTATTATTATCAATCTAACTCATTCTATTAGCCATATTATGGTTATATGATTGACAGGACGACAATTACTATACTTATTACACTCACTGTTATCAATCTAACTTATATTATTAACCATATTATGCAAATTTGATCGATAGAACGAGAATCACTATACTTATTACTCTTATTATTATCATCAACCTAACTCATATTATTAGCCATATTATGCTTATATGATCGATAGAACGACAATTACTACACTTATTACTATTATTATTATGAATCTAACTCATATTATTAACCATATTATGCAGATATGATCGATAGAACTACAATTACTATACTCATTACTCTTATTATTATCAATCTAACTCTTATTATTAGCCATATTATGCTTATAATATCGATAGAACGACAATTACTATACTTATTACTGTTATTATTATCAATCTAACTCATATTATGAGCCATATTATGCTTAAATGATCGATAGAACTACAATTACTGTACTCATTACTCTTATTATTATCAATCTAACCCATATTATTAGCCATATTATGCTTATATGATCGATAGAACGAGAATTACTATACTCACTACTATTAGTATTATCAATCTAACTCATATTATTAGCCATATTATGCTTATATTGTCGATAGAACGACAATTACTATACTTATTACTGTTATTACTATCAATCTAACTCATATTATTAGCCATATTATGCTTAAATGATCGATAGAACGACAATTACTATACTTATTACACTCACTGTTATCAATCTAACTCATATTATTAACCATATTATGCAGATATGATCGATAGCACGACATTTACTATACCGATTACTCTTATTATTATCAGCCTAACTCATATTATTAGCCATATTATGCTTATATGATCGACAGAACGACAACTACTATACTTATTACACTCACTGTTATCAATCTAACTCATATTATTAGCCATATTATGCTTATATGATCGATAGAACGACAATTACTATACTCATTACTCCTATTATTATCAATCTAACTCATATTATTAGCCATATTATGCTTATATTATCGATAGAACGACAACTACTATACTTATTACTGTTATTATTATCAATCTAACTCATATTATTAGCCATATTATGCTTAAATGATCGATAGAGCGACAATTACTATACTTATTACTCTTATTATTATCAATCTAACTCATATTATTAGCCATATTATGCTTACATGATCGATAGAACGACAATTACTATACTTATTACTCTTATGATTATCAATTTAACTCATATTATTACCCATATTATGCTTATATGATCGATCGAACGACAATTACTATACTTATTACTCTTATTATTATCAATCTAACTCATATTAATAACCATATTATGCTTATATGATCGATAGAACGACAATTACTGTACTTATTACTCTTATCATTATCGATCTAACTCTTATTATTAGCCATATTATGCTTATAATATCGATAGAACGACAATTACTATACTTATTACTGTTATTATTATCAATCTAACTCATTCTATTAGCCATATTATGCTTATATGATCGATAGAACGACAATTACTATGCATATTACTCTTATTATTATCAATCTAACTCATATTATTAGCCATATTATGGTTATATGATTGACAGGACGACAATTACTATACTTATTACACTCACTGTTATCAATCTAACTTATATTATTAACCATATTATGCAAATTTGATCGATAGAACGAGAATCACTATACTTATTACTCTTATTATTATCATCAACCTAACTCATATTATTAGCCATATTATGCTTATATGATCGATAGAACGACAATTACTACACTTATTACTATTATTATTATGAATCTAACTCATATTATTAACCATATTATGCAGATATGATCGATAGAACTACAATTACTATACTCATTACTCTTATTATTATCAATCTAACTCTTATTATTAGCCATATTATGCTTATAATATCGATAGAACGACAATTACTATACTTATTACTGTTATTATTATCAATCTAACTCATATTATGAGCCATATTATGCTTAAATGATCGATAGAACTACAATTACTGTACTCATTACTCTTATTATTATCAATCTAACCCATATTATTAGCCATATTATGCTTATATGATCGATAGAACGAGAATTACTATACTCACTACTATTAGTATTATCAATCTAACTCATATTATTAGCCATATTATGCTTATATTGTCGATAGAACGACAATTACTATACTTATTACTGTTATTACTATCAATCTAACTCATATTATTAGCCATATTATGCTTAAATGATCGATAGAACGACAATTACTATACTTATTACACTCACTGTTATCAATCTAACTCATATTATTAACCATATTATGCAGATATGATCGATAGCACGACATTTACTATACCGATTACTCTTATTATTATCAGCCTAACTCATATTATTAGCCATATTATGCTTATATGATCGACAGAACGACAACTACTATACTTATTACACTCACTGTTATCAATCTAACTCATATTATTAGCCATATTATGCTTATATGATCGATAGAACGACAATTACTATACTCATTACTCCTATTATTATCAATCTAACTCATATTATTAGCCATATTATGCTTATATTATCGATAGAACGACAACTACTATACTTATTACTGTTATTATTATCAATCTAACTCATATTATTAGCCATATTATGCTTAAATGATCGATAGAGCGACAATTACTATACTTATTACTCTTATTATTATCAATCTAACTCATATTATTAGCCATATTATGCTTACATGATCGATAGAACGACAATTACTATACTTATTACTCTTATGATTATCAATTTAACTCATATTATTACCCATATTATGCTTATATGATCGATCGAACGACAATTACTATACTTATTACTCTTATTATTATCAATCTAACTCATATTAATAACCATATTATGCTTATATGATCGATAGAACGACAATTACTGTACTTATTACTCTTATCATTATCGATCTAACTCTTATTATTAGCCATATTATGCTTATAATATCGATAGAACGACAATTACTATACTTATTACTGTTATTATTATCAATCTAACTCATTCTATTAGCCATATTATGCTTATATGATCGATAGAACGACAATTACTATGCATATTACTCTTATTATTATCAATCTAACTCATATTATTAGCCATATTATGGTTATATGATTGACAGGACGACAATTACTATACTTATTACACTCACTGTTATCAATCTAACTTATATTATTAACTATATTATGCAAATTTGATCGATAGAACTAGAATCACTATACTTATTACTCTTATTATTATCAACCTAACTCATATTATTAGCCATATTATGCTTATATGATCGATAGAACGACAATTACTACACTTATTACTATTATTATTATGAATCTAACTCATATTATTAACCATATTATGCAGATATGATCGATAGAACGACAACTACTATACTTATTACTGTTATTATTATCAATCTAACTCATATTATTAGCCATATTATGCTTAAATGATCGATAGAGCGACAATTACTATACTTATTACTCTTATTATTATCAATCTAACTCATATTATTAACCATATTATGCTAATATGATCGATAGAACGACAATTACTATACTTATTACACCCACTATTATCAATCTAACTCATATTATTAACCATGTTATGCAGATATGATCGATAGCACGACATTTACTATATTTATTACTCTTATTATTATCAACCTAACTCATATTATTAGCCATATTATGCTTATATGATCGATAGAACGACAATTACTATACTTATTATTCTTATTTTTATCAGCCCAACTCATATTATTCGCCATATTATGCTTAAATGATCGATAGAACGACAATTACTATACTTATTACTCTTATTATTATCAATCCAACTCATATTATTAGCCATATTATGCTTAAATGATCGATAGAACTACAATTACTATACTCACCACTCTTAGTATTATCAATCTAACTTATATTATTAGCCATATTATGCTTATATGATCGATAGAACGACAATTACTATACTCATTAATCTTATTATTATCAATCTAACCCATATTATTAGCCATATTATGCTTATATGATCGATAGAACGAGAAATACTATACTCACTACTCTTAGTATTATCAATCTAACTCATATTATTAGCCATATTATGTTTATATTATCGATAGAACGACAATTACTATACTTATTACTCTTATTATTATCAATCTAATTCATATTATTAACCATATTATGCTAATATGATCGGTAGAACGACAACTACTATACTTATTACACTCACTGTTATCAATCTAACTCATATTATTAACCATATTGTGCAGATATGATCGATAGCACGACATTTACTATACACGTTACTCTTACTATTATCAATCTAACTCATATTATTAATCATATTATGCAGATATAATCGATAGCACGACATTTACTATACACATTACTCTTACTATTATCAATCTAACTCCTATTATTAACCATATTATGCAGATATGATCGATAGCACGACATTTACTATACTTACTACTCTTATTATTATCAATCTAACTCATATTATTAGCCATATTATGCTTAAATGATCGATAGAACGACAATTACTATACTTATTACTCTTATTATTATGAATCTAACTCATATTATTAGCCATATTATGCTTATATGAGCAATAGAACTACAATTACTATACTTATTACTCTTATTATTATCAATCTAACTCATATTATTAACCATATAATGCAGATATGATCGATAGCACGACATTTACTATACTTACTACTCTTATTATTATCAATCTAACTCATATTATTAGCCATATTATGCTTCTATGATCGATAGAACGAGAATTACTATACTCACTACTCTTAGTATTATCAATCTAACTCATATTATTAGCCATGTTATGCTTATATTATCGATAGAACGACAATTGCTATACTTATTACTTTTATTATTATCAATCCAACTCATATTATTAGCCATATTATGCTTAAATGATCGATAGAACTACAATTACTATACTCACTACTCTTAGTATTATCAATCTAACTCATATTATTAGCCATATTATGCTAATATGATCGAGAGAACGATAATTACTATACTTATTACACTCACTGTTATCAATCTAACTCATATTATTAACCATATTATGCAAATTTGATCGATAGAACGACAATCACTATACTGATTACTCTTATTATTATCAACCTAACTCATATTATTAGCCATATTATGCTTATATGATCGATAGAACGACAATTACTATACTTATTACTCTTATTATTATGAATCTAACTCATATTATTAACCATATTATGCAGATATGATCGATAGAACTACAATTACTATACTCATTACTCTTATTATTATGAATCTAACTCATATTATTAACCATATTATGCAGATATGATCGATAGAACTACAATTACTATACTCATTACTCTTATTATTATGAATCTAACTCTTATTATTAGCCATATTATGCTTATATGATCGAGAGAACGACAATTACTATACCCATTACTCTTATTATTATCAATCTAACTCATATTATTAGCCATATTATGCTTATATGATCGATAGAACGAGAATTACTATACTCACTACTCTGAGTATTATCAATCTAACCCATATTATTAGCCATATTATGCTTATATGATCGATAGAACGAGAATTACTATACTCACTACTCTTAGTATTATCAATCTAACTCATATTATTAGCCATATTATGCTTATATTATCGGTATAACGACAATTACTATACTTATTACTGTTATTACTATCAATCTAACTCATATTATTAGCCATATTATGCTTAAATGATCGATAGAACGACAATTACTATACTTATTACTCTTATTATTATGAATCTAACTCATATTATTAGCCATATTATGCTTATATGAGCAATAGAACTACAATTACTATACTTATTACTCTTATTATTATCAATCTAACTCATATTATTAACCATATTATGCAGATATGATCGATAGCACGACATTTACTATACTTACTACTCTTATTATTATCAATCCAACTCATATTATTAGCCATATTATGCTTAAATGATAGATAGAACTACAATTACTATACTCATTACTCTTATTATTATCAATCTAATCCATATTATTAGCCATATTATGCTTATATGATCGATAGAACGAGAATTACTATACTCACTACTCTTAGTATTATCAATCTAACTCATATTATTAGCCATATTATGCTTATATTATCGACAGAGCGACAATTACTATACTTATTACTGTTATTACTATCAATCTAACTCATATTATTAGCCATATTATGCTTAAATGATCGATAGAACGACAATTCCTATTCTTATTACTCTTATTATTATCAATCTAACTCATATTATTAGCCATATTATGCTTATATGATCGATAGAACGACAATTACTACACTTATTACTCTTATTATTATGAATCTAACTCATATTATTAACCATATTATGCAGATATGATCGATAGAACTACAATTACTATACTCATTACTCTTATTATTATCAATCTAACTCATATTATTGGCCATATTATGCTTATATGATCGATAGAACGAGAATTACTATACTCACTACTCTTAGTATTATCAATCTAACTCATATTATTAGCCATATTATGCTTAAATGATCGATAGAACGGCAATTACTATACTTATTACTCTTATTATTATCAATTTAACTCATATTATTACCCATATTATGCTTATATGATCGATAGAACGACAATTACTCTACTTATAACTCTTATTATTATCAATCTAACTCATATTATTAACCATATTATGCAGATATGATCGATAGCACGACATTTGCTATACCCAGTACTCCTATTATTATGGATCTAACTCATATTATTAACCATATTATGCAGATATGATCTATAGAACTACAATTACTATACTCATTACTCTTATTATTATCAATCTAACTCATATTATTAGCCATATTATGCTTATATGATCGACAGAACGACAATTACTGTACTTATTGCTCTTATCATTATCGATCTAACTCATATAATTAACCATATTATGCAGATATGATCGATAGAACTACAATTACTATACTCATTACTCTTAGTATTATCAATCTAACTCATATTATTAACCATATTATGCTTAAATGATCGATAGAGCGACAATTACTATACTTATTACTCTTATTATTATCAATCTAACTCATATTATTAGCCATATTATGCTTATATGATCGATAGAACGACAGATACTATACTTATTACTCTTATTATTATCAATCTAACTCATATTATTAACCATATTATGCTAATATGATCGATAGAACGACAATTACTATACTTATTACACCCACTATTATCAATCTAACTCATATTATTAACCATGTTATGCAGATATGATCGATAGCACGACATTTACTATATTTATTACTCTTATTATTATCAACCTAACTCATATTATTAGCCATATTATGCTTATATGATCGATAGAACGACAATTACTATACTTATTATTCTTATTTTTATCAGCCCAACTCATATTATTCGCCATATTATGCTTAAATGATTGATAGAACGACAATTACTATACTTATTACTCTTATTATTATCAATCTAACTCATATTATTAACCATACTATACTTATATGATCGACAGAACAACAATTACTATACTTATTACACTTACTATTATCAATCTAACTCATATTATTAGCCATATTATGCTTATATGATCGGTAGAACGACAATTACTGTACTTATTGCTCTTATCATTATCGATCTAACTCATATAATTAACCATATTATGCAGATATGATCGATAGAACTACAATTACTATACTCATTACTCTTAGTATTATCAATCTAACTCATATTATTAAACATATTATGCTTATATGATCGATAGAACGACAATTACTGTACTTATTACTCTTATCATTATCGATCTAACTCTTATTATTAGCCATATTATGCTTATAATATCGACAGAACGACAATTACTATACTTATTACTGTTATTATTATCAATCTAACTCATTCTATTAGCCATATTATGCTTATATGATCGATAGAACGACAATTGCTACACTTATTACTATTATTATTATGAATCTAACTCATATTATTAACCGTATTATGCAGATATGATCGATAGAACTACAATTACTATACCCATTACTCTTATTATTATCAATCTAATTCTTATTATTAGCCATATTATGCTTATAATATCGATAGAACGACAATTACTATACTTATTACTGTTATTATTATCAATCTAACTCATATTATGAGCCATATTATGCTTAAATGATCGATAGAACTACAATTACTGTACTCATTACTCTTATTATTATCAATCTAACCCATATTATTAGCCATATTATGCTTATATGATCGATAGAACGAGAATTACTATACTCACTACTATTAGTATTATCAATCTAACTCATATTATTAGCCATATTATGCTTATATTGTCGATAGAACGACAATTACTATACTTATTACTGTTATTACTATCAATCTAACTCATATTATTAGCCATATTATGCTTAAATGATCGATAGAACGACAATTACTATACTTATTACACTCACTGTTATCAATCTAACTCATATTATTAACCATATTATGCAGATATGATCGATAGCACGACATTTACTATACCGATTACTCTTATTATTATCAGCCTAACTCATATTATTAGCCATATTATGCTTATATGATCGACAGAACGACAACTACTATACTTATTACACTCACTGTTATCAATCTAACTCATATTATTAGCCATATTATGCTTATATGATCGATAGAACGACAATTACTATACTCATTACTCTTATTATTATCAATCTAACTCATATTATTAGCCATATTATGCTTATATTATCGATAGAACGACAACTACTATACTTATTACTGTTATTATTATCAATCTAACTCATATTATTAGCCATATTATGCTTAAATGATCGATAGAGCGACAATTACTATACTTATTACTCTTATTATTATCAATGTAACTCATATTATTAACCATATTATGCAGATATGATCGATAGAACGACAATTACTATACTTATTACTCTTATTATTATCAATCTAACTCATATTATTAACCATATTATGCTTATATGATCGATAGAACGGCAATTACTCTACTTATTACTCTTATTATTATCAATCTAACTGATATTATTAACCATATTATGCAGATATGATTCGATAGCACGACATTTGCTATACCTATTACTCTTATTATTATGAATCTAACTCATATTATTAACCATATTATGCAGATATGATCTATAGAACTACAGTTACTATACTCATTACTCTTATTATTATCAATCTAACTCATATTATTGGCCATATTATGCTTACATGATCGATAGAACGACAATTACTATACTTATTACTCTTATTATTATCAATCTAACTCATATTAATAACCATATTATGCTTATATGATCGATAGAACGACAATTACTGTACTTATTACTCTTATCATTATCGATCTAACTCTTATTATTAGCCATATTATGCTTATAATATCGATAGAACGACAATTACTATACTTATTACTGTTATTATTATCAATCTAACTCATTCTATTAGCCATATTATGGTTATATGATTGACAGGACGACAATTACTATACTTATTACACTCACTGTTATCAATCTAACTTATATTATTAACAATATTATGCAAATTTGATCGATAGAACTAGAATCACTATACTTATTACTCTTATTATTATCAACCTAACTCATATTATTAGCCATATTATGCTTATATGATCGATAGAACGACAATTACTACACTTATTACTATTATTATTATGAATCTAACTCATATTATTAACCATATTATGCAGATATGATCGATAGAACTACAATTACTATACTCATTACTCTTATTATTATCAATCTAACTCTTATTATTAGCCATATTATGCTTATAATATCGATAGACCGACAATTACTATACTTATTACTGTTATTATTATCAATCTAACTCATATTATGAGCCATATTATGCTTAAATGATCGATAGAACTACAATTACTGTACTCATTACTCTTATTATTATCAATCTAACCCATATTATTAGCCATATTATGCTTATATGATCGATAGAACGAGAATTACTATACTCACTACTATTAGTATTATCAATCTAACTCATATTATTAGCCATATTATGCTTATATTGTCGATAGAACGACAATTACTATACTTATTACTGTTATTACTATCAATCTAACTCATATTATTAGCCATATTATGCTTAAATGATCGATAGAACGACAATTACTATACTTATTACACTCACTGTTATCAATCTAACTCATATTATTAACCATATTATGCAGATATGATCGATAGCACGACATTTACTATACCTATTACTCTTATTATTATCAGCCTAACTCATATTATTAGCCATATTATGCTTATATGATCGACAGAACGACAACTACTATACTTATTACACTCACTGTTATCAATCTAACTCATATTATTAGCCATATTATGCTTATATGATCGATAGAACGACAATTACTATACTCATTACTCTTATTATTATCAATCTAACTCATATTATTAGCCATATTAAGCTTATATTATCGATAGAACGACAACTACTATACTTATTACTGTTATTATTATCAATCTAACTCATATTATTAGCCATATTATGCTTAACTGATCGATAGAGCGACAATTACTATACTTATTACTCTTATTATTATCAATCTAACTCATATTATTAACCATATTATGCTAATATGATCGATAGCACGACATTTACTATATTTATTACTCTTATTATTATCAAGCTAACTCATATTATTAGCCATATTATGCTTATATGATCGATAGAACGACAATTACTATACTTATTATTCTTATTTTTATCAGCCCAACTCATATTATTCGCCATATTATGCTTAAATGATCGATAGAACGACAATTACTATACTTATTACTCTTATTATTATCAATCCAACTCATATTATTAGCCATATTATGCTTAAATGATCGATAGAACTACAATTACTATACTCACCACTCTTAGTATTATCAATCTAACTCATATTATTAACCATATTATGCTTATATGATCGATAGAACGACAATTACTATACTCATTAATCTTATTATTATCAATCTAACCCATATTATTAGCCATATTATGCTTATATGATCGATAGAACGAGAAATACTATACTCACTACTCTTAGTATTATCAATCTAACTCATATTATTAGCCATATTATGTTTATATAATCGATAGAACGACAATTACTATACTTATTACTCTTATTATTATCAATCTAATTCATATTATTAACCATATTATGCTAATATGATCGGTAGAACGACAATTACTATACTTATTACACTCACTGTTATCAATCTAACTCATATTATTAACCATATTGTGCAGATATGATCGATAGCACGACATTTACTATACACGTTACTCTTACTATTATCAATCTAACTCATATTATTAACCATATTATGCAGATATAATCGATAGCACGACATTTACTATACACATTACTCTTACTATTATCAATCTAACTCCTATTATTAACCATATTATGCAGATATGATCGATAGCACGACATTTACTATACTTACTACTCTTATTATTATCAATCTAACTCATATTATTAGCCATATTATGCTTAAATGATCGATAGAACGACAATTACTATACTTATTACTCTTATTATTATGAATCTAACTCATATTATTAGCCATATTATGCTTATATGAGCAATAGAACTACAATTACTATACTTATTACTCTTATTATTATCAATCTAACTCATACTATTAACCATATAATGCAGATATGATCGATAGCACGACATTTACTATACTTACTACTCTTATTATTATCAATCTAACTCATATTATTAGCCATATTATGCTTCTATGATCGATAGAACGAGAATTACTATACTCACTACTCTTAGTATTATCAATCTAACTCATATTATTAGCCATGTTATGCTTATATTATCGATAGAACGACAATTGCTATACTTATTACTTTTATTATTATCAATCCAACTCATATTATTAGCCATATTATGCTTAAATGATCGATAGAACTACAATTACTATACTCACTACTCTTAGTATTATCAATCTAACTCATATTATTAGCCATATTATGCTAATATGATCGAGAGAACGATAATTACTATACTTATTACACTCACTGTTATCAATCTAACTCATATTATTAACCATATTATGCAAATTTGATCGATAGAACGACAATCACTATACTTATTACTCTTATTATTATCAACCTAACTCATATTATTAGCCATATTATGCTTATATGATCGATAGAACGACAATTACTATACTTATTACTCTTATTATTATGAATCTAACTCATATTATTAACCATATTATGCAGATATGATCGATAGAACTACAATTACTATACTCATTACTCTTATTATTATGAATCTAACTCTTATTATTAGCCATATTATGCTTATATGATAGAGAGAACGACAATTACTATACCCATTACTCTTATTATTATCAATCTAACTCATATTATTAGCCATATTATGCTTATATGATCGATAGAACGAGAATTACTATACTCACTACTCTGAGTATTATCAATCTAACCCATATTATTAGCCATATTATGCTTATATGATCGATAGAACGAGAATTACTATACTCACTACTCTTAGTATTATCAATCTAACTCATATTATTAGCCATATTATGCTTATATTATCGGTAGAACGACAATTACTATACTTATTACTGTTATTACTATCAATCTAACTCATATTATTAGCCATATTATGCTTAAATGATCGATAGAACGACAATTACTATACTTATTACTCTTATTATTATGAATCTAACTCATATTATTAGCCATATTATGCTTATATGAGCAATAGAACTACAATTACTATACTTATTACTCTTATTATTATCAATCTAACTCATATTATTAACCATATTATGCAGATATGATCGATAGCACGACATTTACTATACTTACTACTCTTATTATTATCAATCCAACTCATATTATTAGCCATATTATGCTTAAATGATAGATAGAACTACAATTACTATACTCATTACTCTTATTATTATCAATCTAATCCATATTATTAGCCATATTATGCTTATATGATCGATAGAACGAGAATTACTATACTCACTACTCTTAGTATTATCAATCTAACTCATATTATTAGCCATATTATGCTTATATTATCGACAGAGCGACAATTACTATACTTATTACTGTTATTACTATCAATCTAACTCATATTATTAGCCATATTATGCTTAAATGATCGACAGAACGACAATTCCTATTCTTATTACTCTTATTATTATCAATCTAACTCATATTATTAGCCATATTATGCTTATATGATCGATAGAACGACAATTACTACACTTATTACTCTTATTATTATGAATCTAACTCATATTATTAACCATATTATGCAGATATGATCGATAGAACTACAATTACTATACTCATTACTCTTATTATTATCAATCTAACTCATATTATTGGCCATATTATGCTTATATGATCGATAGAACGAGAATTACTATACTCACTACTCTTAGTATTATCAATCTAACTCATATTATTAGCCATATTATGCTTAAATGATCGATAGAACGGCAATTACTATACTTATTACTCTTATTATTATCAATTTAACTCATATTATTACCCATATTATGCTTATATGATCGATAGAACGACAATTACTCTACTTATAACTCTTATTATTATCAATCTAACTCATATTATTAACCATATTATGCAGATATGATCGATAGCACGACATTTGCTATACCCAGTACTCCTATTATTATGGATCTAACTCATATTATTAACCATATTATGCAGATATGATCTATAGAACTACAATTACTATACTCATTACTCTTATTATTATCAATCTAACTCATATTATTGGCCATATTATGCTTAAATGATCGATAGAACGACAATTACTATACTTATTACTCTTATTATTATTAATCTAATTCATATTATTAACCATATTATGCTAATATGATCGATAGAACGACAATTACTATACTTATTACACTCACTGTTATCAATCTAACTCATATTATTAACCATATTATGCAGATATGATCGATAGCACGACATTTACTATACCGATTACTCTTATTATTATCAGCCTAACTCATATTATTAGCCATATTATGCTTATATGATCGACAGAACGACAACTACTATACTTATTACACTCACTGTTATCAATCTAACTCATATTATTAACCATATTATGCAGATATGATCGATAGAACTACAATTACTATACTCATTACTCTTATTATTATCAATCTAATTCTTATTATTAGCCATATTATGCTTATAATATCGATAGAACGACAATTACTATACTTATTACTGTTATTGTTATCAATCTAACTCATATTATGAGCCATATTATGCTTAAATGATCGATAGAACTACAATTACTGTACTCATTACTCTTATTATTATCAATCTAACCCATATTATTAGCCATATTATGCTTATATGATCGATAGAACGAGAATTACTATACTCACTACTATTAGTATTATCAATCTAACTCATATTATTAGCCATATTATGCTTATATTGTCGATAGAACGACAATTACTATACTTATTACTGTTATTACTATCAATCTAACTCATATTATTAGCCATATTATGCTTAAATGATCGATAGAACGACAATTACTATACTTATTACACTCACTGTTATCAATCTAACTCATATTATTAACCATATTATGCAGATATGATCGATAGCACGACATTTACTATACCTATTACTCTTATTATTATCAGCCTAACTCATATTATTAGCCATATTATGCTTATATGATCGACAGAACGACAACTACTATACTTATTACACTCACTGTTATCAATCTAACTCATATTATTAGCCATATTATGCTTATATGATCGATAGAACGACAATTACTATACTCATTACTCTTATTATTATCAATCTAACTCATATTATTAGCCATATTATGCTTATATTATCGATAGAACGACAACTACTATACTTATTACTGTTATTATTATCAATCTAACTCATATTATTAGCCATATTATGCTTAAATGATCGATAGAGCGACAATTACTATACTTATTACTCTTATTATTATCAATCTAACTCATATTATTAACCATATTATGCTAATATGATCGATAGAACGACAATTACTATACTTATTACACCCACTATTATCAATCTAACTCATATTATTAACCATGTTATGCAGATATGATCGATAGCACGACATTTACTATATTTATTACTCTTATTATTATCAACCTAACTCATATTATTAGCCTTATTATGCTTATATGATCGATAGAACGACAATTACTATACTTATTATTCTTATTTTTATCAGCCCAACTCATATTATTCGCCATATTATGCTTAAATGATCGATAGAACGACAATTACTATACTTATTACTCTTATTATTATCAATCCAACTCATATTATTAGCCATATTATGCTTAAATGATCGATAGAACTACAATTACTATACTCACCACTCTTAGTATTATCAATCTAACTCATATTATTAGCCATATTATGCTTATATGATCGATAGAACGACAATTACTATACTCATTAATCTTATTATTATCAATCTAACCCATATTATTAGCCATATTATACTTATATGATCGTTAGAACGAGAAATACTATACTCACTACTCTTAGTATTATCAATCTAACTCATATTATTAGCCATATTATGTTTATATTATCGATAGAACGACAATTACTATACTTATTACTCTTATTATTATCAATCTAATTCATATTATTAACCATATTATGCTAATATGATCGGTAGAACGACAATTACTATACTTATTACACTCACTGTTATCAATCTAACTCAAATTATTAACCATATTGTGCAGATATGATCGATAGCACGACATTTACTATACACGTTACTCTTACTATTATCAATCTAACTCATATTATTAACCATATTATGCAGATATAATCGATAGCACGACATTTACTATACACATTACTCTTACTATTATCAATCTAACTCCTATTATTAACCATATTATGCAGATATGATCGATAGCACGACATTTACTATACTTACTACTCTTATTATTATCAATCTAACTCATATTATTAGCCATATTATGCTTAAATGATCGATAGAACGACAATTACTATACTTATTACTCTTATTATTATGAATCTAACTCATATTATTAGCCATATTATGCTTATATGAGCAATAGAACTACAATTACTATACTTATTACTCTTATTATTATCAATCTAACTCATATTATTAACCATATAATGCAGATATGATCGATAGCACGACATTTACTATACTTACTACTCTTATTATTATCAATCTAACTCATATTATTAGCCATATTATGCTTCTATGATCGATAGAACGAGAATTACTATACTCACTACTCTTAGTATTATCAATCTAACTCATATTATTAGCCATGTTATGCTTATATTATCGATAGAACGACAATTGCTATACTTATTACTTTTATTATTATCAATCCAACTCATATTATTAGCCATATTATGCTTAAATGATCGATAGAACTACAATTACTGTACTCACTACTCTTAGTATTATCAATCTAACTCATATTATTAGCCATATTATGTTTATATTATCGATAGAACGACAATTACTATACTTATTACTCTTATTATTATCAATCTAATTCATATTATTAACCATATTATGCTAATATGATCGGTAGAACGACAATTACTATACTTATTACACTCACTGTTATCAATCTAACTCAAATTATTAACCATATTGTGCAGATATGATCGATAGCACGACATTTACTATACACGTTACTCTTACTATTATCAATCTAACTCATATTATTAACCATATTATGCAGATATAATCGATAGCACGACATTTACTATACACATTACTCTTACTATTATCAATCTAACTCCTATTATTAACCATATTATGCAGATATGATCGATAGCACGACATTTACTATACTTACTACTCTTATTATTATCAATCTAACTCATATTATTAGCCATATTATGCTTAAATGATCGATAGAACGACAATTACTATACTTATTACTCTTATTATTATGAATCTAACTCATATTATTAGCCATATTATGCTTATATGAGCAATAGAACTACAATTACTATACTTATTACTCTTATTATTATCAATCTAACTCATATTATTAACCATATAATGCAGATATGATCGATAGCACGACATTTACTATACTTACTACTCTTATTATTATCAATCTAACTCATATTATTAGCCATATTATGCTTCTATGATCGATAGAACGAGAATTACTATACTCACTACTCTTAGTATTATCAATCTAACTCATATTATTAGCCATGTTATGCTTATATTATCGATAGAACGACAATTGCTATACTTATTACTTTTATTATTATCAATCCAACTCATATTATTAGCCATATTATGCTTAAATGATCGATAGAACTACAATTACTGTACTCACTACTCTTAGTATTATCAATCTAACTCATATTATTAGCCATATTATGCTAATATGATCGAGAGAACGATAATTACTATACTTATTACACTCACTGTTATCAATCTAACTCATATTATTAACCATATTATGCAAATTTGATCGATAGAACGACAATCACTATACTTATTACTCTTATTATTATCAACCTAACTCATATTATTAGCCATATTATGCTTATATGATCGATAGAACGACAATTACTATACTTATTACTCTTATTATTATGAATCTAACTCATATTATTAACCATATTATGCAGATATGATCGATAGAACTACAATTACTATACTCATTACTCTTATTATTATGAATCTAACTCTTATTATTAGCCATATTATGCTTATATGATCGAGAGAACGACAATTACTATACCCATTACTCTTATTATTATCAATCTAACTCATATTATTAGCCATATTATGCTTATATGATCGATAGAACGAGAATTACTATACTCACTACTCTGAGTATTATCAATCTAACCCATATTATTAGCCATATTATGCTTATATGATCGATAGAACGAGAATTACTATACTCACTACTCTTAGTATTATCAATCTAACTCATATTATTAGCCATATTATGCTTATATTATCGGTAGAACGACAATTACTATACTTATTACTGTTATTACTATCAATCTAACTCATATTATTAGCCATATTATGCTTAAATTATCGATAGAACGACAATTACTATTCTTATTACTCTTATTATTATGAATCTAACTCATATTATTAGCCATATTATGCTTATATGAGCAATAGAACTACAATTACTATACTTATTACTCTTATTATTATCAATCTAACTCATATTATTAACCATATTATGCAGATATGATCGATAGCACGACATTTACTATACTTACTACTCTTATTATTATCAATCCAACTCATATTATTAGCCATATTATGCTTAAATGATAGATAGAACTACAATTACTATACTCATTACTCTTATTATTATCAATCTAATCCATATTATTAGCCATATTATGCTTATATGATCGATAGAACGAGAATTACTATACTCACTACTCTTAGTATTATCAATCTAACTCATATTATTAGCCATATTATGCTTATATTATCGACAGAGCGACAATTACTATACTTATTACTGTTATTACTATCAATCTAACTCATATTATTAGCCATATTATGCTTAAATGATCGATAGAACGACAATTCCTATTCTTATTACTCTTATTATTATCAATCTAACTCATATTATTAGCCATATTATGCTTATATGATCGATAGAACGACAATTACTACACTTATTACTCTTATTATTATGAATCTAACTCATATTATTAACCATATTATGCAGATATGATCGATAGAACTACAATTACTATACTCATTACACTTATTATTATCAATCTAACTCATATTATTGGCCATATTATGCTTATATGATCGATAGCACGACATTTGCTATACCTAGTACTCCTATTATTATGGATCTAACTCATATTATTAACCATATTATGCAGATATGATCTATAGAACTACAATTACTATACTTATTACTCTTATTATCATCAATCTAACTCATATTATTGGCCATATTATGCTTAAATGATCGATAGAACGACAATTACTATACTTATTACTCTTATTATTATTAATCTAATTCATATTATTAACCATATTATGCTAATATGATCGATAGAACGACAATTACTATACTTATTACACTCACTGTTATCAATCTAACTCATATTATTAACCATATTGTGCAGATATGATCGATAGCACGACATTTACTATACACATTACTCTTACTATTATCAATCTAACTCATATTATTAACCATATTATGCAGATATGATCGATAGCACGACATTTACTATACTTACTACTCTTATTATTATCAATCTAACTCATATTATTAGCCATATTATGCTTAAATGATCGATAGAACGACAATTACTATACTTATTACTGTTATTATTATCAATCTAACTCATTCTATTAGCCATATTATGCTTATATGATCGATAGAACGACAATTACTATGCATATTACTCTTATTATTATCAATCTAACTCATATTATTAGCCATATTATGGTTATATGATTGACAGGACGACAATTACTATACTTATTACACTCACTGTTATCAATCTAACTCATATTATTAACCATATTATGCAAATTTGATCGATAGAACGACAATCACTATACTTATTACTCTTATTATTATCAACCTAACTCATATTATTAGCCATATTATGCTTATATGATCGATAGAACGACAATTACTACACTTATTACTCTTATTATTATGAATCTAACTCATATTATTAAGCATATTATGCAGATATGATCGATAGAACTACAATTACTATACTCATTACTCTTATTATTATCAATCTAACTCTTATTATTAGGCATATTATGCTTATAATATCGATAGAACGACAATTACTATACTTATTACTGTTATTATTATCAATCTAACTCATATTATGAGCCATATTATGCTTAAATGATCGATAGAACTACAATTACTATACTCATTACTCTTATTATTATCAATCTAACCCATATTATTAGCCATATTATGCTTATATGATCGATAGAACGAGAATTACTATACTCACTACTATTAGTATTATCAATCCAACTCATATTATTAGCCATATTATGCTTAAATGATCGGTAGAACTACAATTACTATACTCACTGCTCTTAGTATTATCAATCTAACTCATATTATTAGCCATATTATGCTTATATGATCGATAGAACGACAATTACTATGCATATTACTCTTATTATTATCAATCTAACTCATATTATTAGCCATATTATGGTTATATGATTGACAGGACGACAATTACTATACTTATTACACTCACTGTTATCAATCTAACTCATATTATTAACCATATTATGCAAATTTGATCGATAGAACGACAATCACTATACTTATTACTCTTATTATTATCAACCTAACTCATATTATTAGCCATATTATGCTTATATGATCGATAGAACGACAATTACTACACTTATTACTCTTATTATTATCAATCTAACTCATATTATTAGCCATATTATGCTTATATTATCGGTAGAACGACAATTACTATACTTATTACTGTTATTACTATCAATCTAACTCATATTATTAGCCATATTATGCTTAAATGATCGATAGAACGACAATTACTATACTTATTACTCTTATTATTATGAATCTAACTCATATTATTAGCCATATTATGCTTATATGAGCAATAGAACTACAATTACTATACTTATTACTCTTATTATTATCAATCTAACTCATATTATTAACCATATTATGCAGATATGATCGATAGCACGACATTTACTATACTTACTACTCTTATTATTATCAATCCAACTCATATTATTAGCCATATTATGCTTAAATGATAGATAGAACTACAATTACTATACTCATTACTCTTATTATTATCAATCTAATCCATATTATTAGCCATATTATGCTTATATGATCGATAGAACGAGAATTACTATACTCACTACTCTTAGTATTATCAATCTAACTCATATTATTAGCCATATTATGCTTATATTATCGACAGAGCGACAATTACTATACTTATTACTGTTATTACTATCAATCTAACTCATATTATTAGCCATATTATGCTTAAATGATCGATAGAACGACAATTCCTATTCTTATTACTCTTATTATTATCAATCTAACTCATATTATTAGCCATATTATGCTTATATGATCGATAGAACGACAATTACTACACTTATTACTCTTATTATTATGAATCTAACTCATATTATTAACCATATTATGCAGATATGATCGATAGAACTACAATTACTATACTCATTACTCTTATTATTATCAATCTAACTCATATTATTGGCCATATTATGCTTATATGATCGATAGAACGAGAATTACTATACTCACTACTCTTAGTATTATCAATCTAACTCATATTATTAGCCATATTATGCTTAAATGATCGATAGAACGGCAATTACTATACTTATTACTCTTATTATTATCAATTTAACTCATATTATTACCCATATTATGCTTATATGATCGATAGAACGACAATTACTCTACTTATAACTCTTATTATTATCAATCTAACTCATATTATTAACCATATTATGCAGATATGATCGATAGCACGACATTTGCTATACCTAGTACTCCTATTATTATGGATCTAACTCATATTATTAACCATATTATGCAGATATGATCTATAGAACTACAATTACTATACTCATTACTCTTATTATTATCAATCTAACTCATATTATTAGCCATATTATGCTTATATGATCGACAGAACGACAATTACTATACTTATTACACTCACTATTATCAATCTAACTCATATTATTAACCATATTATGCAGATATGATCGATAGCACGACATTTACTATACTTATTACTCTTATTATCATCAATCTAACTCATATTATTGGCCATATTATGCTTAAATGATCGATAGAACGACAATTACTATACTTATTACTCTTATTATTATTAATCTAATTCATATTATTAACCATATTATGCTAATATGATCGATAGAACGACAATTACTATACTTATTACACTCACTGTTATCAATCTAACTCATATTATTAACCATATTGTGCAGATATGATCGATAGCACGACATTTACTATACACATTACTCTTACTATTATCAATCTAACTCATATTATTAACCATATTATGCAGATATGATCGATAGCACGACATTTACTATACTTACTACTCTTATTATTATCAATCTAACTCATATTATTAGCCATATTATGCTTAAATGATCGATAGAACGACAATTACTATACTTATTACTGTTATTATTATCAATCTAACTCATTCTATTAGCCATATTATGCTTATATGATCGATAGAACGACAATTACTATGCATATTACTCTTATTATTATCAATCTAACTCATATTATTAGCCATATTATGGTTATATGATTGACAGGACGACAATTACTATACTTATTACACTCACTGTTATCAATCTAACTCATATTATTAACCATATTATGCAAATTTGATCGATAGAACGACAATCACTATACTTATTACTCTTATTATTATCAACCTAACTCATATTATTAGCCATATTATGCTTATATGATCGATAGAACGACAATTACTACACTTATTACTCTTATTATTATGAATCTAACTCATATTATTAACCATATTATGCAGATATGATCGATAGAACTACAATTACTATACTCATTATTCTTATTATTATCAATCTAACTCTTATTATTAGCCATATTATGCTTATAATATCGATAGAACGACAATTACTATACTTATTACTGTTATTATTATCAATCTAACTCATATTATGAGCCATATTATGCTTAAATGATCGATAGAACTACAATTACTATACTCATTACTCTTATTATTATCAATCTAACCCATATTATTAGCCATATTATGCTTATATGATCGATAGAACGAGAATTACTATACTCACTACTATTAGTATTATCAATCCAACTCATATTATTAGCCATATTATGCTTAAATGACCGGTAGAACTACAATTACTATACTCACTGCTCTTAGTATTATCAATCTAACTCATATTACTAGCCATATTATGCTTATATGATCGATAGAACGACAATTACTATGCATATTACTCTTATTATTATCAATCTAACTCATATTATTAGCCATATTATGGTTATATGATTGACAGGACGACAATTACTATACTTATTACACTCACTGTTATCAATCTAACTCATATTATTAACCATATTATGCAAATTTGATCGATAGAACGACAATCACTATACTTATTACTCTTATTATTATCAACCTAACTCATATTATTAGCCATATTATGCTTATATGATCGATAGAACGACAATTACTATACTTATTACTGTTATTATTATCAATCTAACTCATATTATGAGCCATATTATGCTTAAATGATCGATAGAACTACAATTACTATACTCATTACTCTTATTATTATCAATCTAACCCATATTATTAGCCATATTATGCTTATATGATCGATAGAACGAGAATTACTATACTCACTACTATTAGTATTATCAATCTAACTCATATTATTAGCCATATTATGCTTATATTGTCGATAGAACGACAATTACTATACTTATTACTGTTATTACTATCAATCTAACTCATATTATTAGCCATATTATGCTTAAATGATCGATAGAACGACAATTACTATACTTATTACTCTTATTATTATCAATCTAACTCATATTATTAACCATACTATACTTATATGATCGACAGAACGACAATTACTATACTTATTACACCCACTATTATCAATCTAACTCATATTATTAACCATGTTATGCAGATATGATCGATAGCACGACATTTACTATATTTATTACTCTTATTATTATCAACCGAACTCATATTATTAGCCATATTATGCTTATATGATCGATAGAACGACAATTACTATACTTATTATTCTTATTTTTATCAGCCCAACTCATATTATTCGCCATATTATGCTTAAATGATCGATAGAACGACAATTACTATACTTATTACTCTTATTATTATCAATCTAACTCATATTATTAACCATACTATACTTATATGATCGACAGAACAACAATTACTATACTTATTACACTTACTATTATCAATCTAACTCATATTATTAGCCATATTATGCTTATATGATCGGTAGAACGACAATTACTGTACTTATTGCTCTTATCATTATCGATCTAACTCATATAATTAACCATATTATGCAGATATGATCGATAGAACTACAATTACTATACTCATTACTCTTAGTATTATCAATCTAACTCATATTATTAAACATATTATGCTTATATGATCGATAGAACGACAATTACTGTACTTATTACTCTTATCATTATCGATCTAACTCTTATTATTAGCCATATTATGCTTATAATATCGATAGAACGACAATTACTATACTTATTACTGTTATTATTATCAATCTAACTCATTCTATTAGCCATATTATGCTTATATGATCGATAGAACGACAATTACTACACTTATTACTATTATTATTATGAATCTAACTCATATTATTAACCGTATTATGCAGATATGATCGATAGAACTACAATTACTATACTCATTACTCTTATTATTATCAATCTAATTCTTATTATTAGCCATATTATGCTTATAATATCGATAGAACGACAATTACTATACTTATTAATGTTATTATTATCAATCTAACTCATATTATGAGCCATATTATGCAGATATGATCGATAGAACTACAATTACTATACTCATTACTCTTAGTATTATCAATCTAACTCATATTATTAAACATATTATGCTTATATGATCGATAGAATGAGAATTACTATACTCACTACTCTTAGTATTATCACTCTAACTCATATTATTAGCCTTATTATGCTTATATGATCGATAGAACATCAATTACTGTACTTATTACTCTTATTATTATCAATCTAACTCATATTATTAGCCATATTATGCTTATATAATCGATAGAACGAGAATTACTATACTCACTACTCTTAGTATTATCAATCTAACTCATATTATTAGCCATATTATGCTTATATGATCGACAGAACGACAATTACTATACTTATTACTCTTATTATTATCAATCTAACTCATATTATTAGCCATATTATGCTTATATGATCGATAGCACGACATTTACTATATTTATTACTCTTATTATTATCAACCTAACTCATATTATTAGCCATGTTATGCTTATATGATCGATAGAACGACAATTACTATACTTATTATTCTTATTTTTATCAGCCCAACTCATATTATTCGCCATATTATGCTTAAATGATCGATAGAACGACAATTACTATACTTATTACTCTTATTATTATCAATCCAACTCATATTATTAGCCATATTATGCTTAAATGATCGATAGAACTACAATTACTATACTCACCACTCTTAGTATTATCAATCTAACTCATATTATTAGCCATATTATGCTTATATGATCGATAGAACGACAATTACTATACTCATTACTCTTATTATTATCAATCTAACTCATATTATTAGCCATATTATGCTTATATTATCGATAGAACGACAACTACTATACTTATTACTGTTATTATTATCAATCTAACTCATATTATTAGCCATATTATGCTTAAATGATCGATAGAGCGACAATTACTATACTTATTACTCTTATTATTATCAATCTAACTCATATTATTAACCATATTATGCTAATATGATCGATAGAACGACAATTACTATACTTATTACACCCACTATTATCAATCTAACTCATATTATTAACCATGTTATGCAGATATGATCGATAGCACGACATTTACTATATTTATTACTCTTATTATTATCAACCTAACTCATATTATTAGCCATATTATGCTTATATGATCGATAGAACGACAATTACTATACTTATTATTCTTATTTTTATCAGCCCAACTCATATTATTCGCCATATTATGCTTAAATGATGGATAGAACGACAATTACTATACTTATTACTCTTATTATTATCAATCTAACTCATATTATTAACCATACTATACCTATATGATCGACAGAACGACAATTACTATACTTATTACACTTACTATTATCAATCTAACTCATATTATTAGCCATATTATGCTTATATGATCGGTAGAACGACAATTACTGTACTTATTGCTCTTATCATTATCGATCTAACTCATATAATTAACCATATTATGCAGATATGATCGATAGAACTACAATTACTATACTCATTACTCTTAGTATTATCAATCTAACTCATATTACTAGCCATATTATGCTTATATGATCGATAGAACGACAATTACTATGCATATTACTCTTATTATTATCAATCTAACTCATATTATTAGCCATATTATGGTTATATGATTGACAGGACGACAATTACTATACTTATTACACTCACTGTTATCAATCTAACTCATATTATTAACCATATTATGCAAATTTGATCGATAGAACGACAATCACTATACTTATTACTCTTATTATTATCAACCTAACTCATATTATTAGCCATATTATGCTTATATGATCGATAGAACGACAATTACTATACTTATTACTGTTATTATTATCAATCTAACTCATATTATGAGCCATATTATGCTTAAATGATCGATAGAACTACAATTACTATACTCATTACTCTTATTATTATCAATCTAACCCATATTATTAGCCATATTATGCTTATATGATCGATAGAACGAGAATTACTATACTCACTACTATTAGTATTATCAATCTAACTCATATTATTAGCCATATTATGCTTATATTGTCGATAGAACGACAATTACTATACTTATTACTGTTATTACTATCAATCTAACTCATATTATTAGCCATATTATGCTTAAATGATCGATAGAACGACAATTACTATACTTATTACTCTTATTATTATCAATCTAACTCATATTATTAACCATACTATACTTATATGATCGACAGAACGACAATTACTATACTTATTACACCCACTATTATCAATCTAACTCATATTATTAACCATGTTATGCAGATATGATCGATAGCACGACATTTACTATATTTATTACTCTTATTATTATCAACCGAACTCATATTATTAGCCATATTATGCTTATATGATCGATAGAACGACAATTACTATACTTATTATTCTTATTTTTATCAGCCCAACTCATATTATTCGCCATATTATGCTTAAATGATCGATAGAACGACAATTACTATACTTATTACTCTTATTATTATCAATCTAACTCATATTATTAACCATACTATACTTATATGATCGACAGAACAACAATTACTATACTTATTACACTTACTATTATCAATCTAACTCATATTATTAGCCATATTATGCTTATATGATCGGTAGAACGACAATTACTGTACTTATTGCTCTTATCATTATCGATCTAACTCATATAATTAACCATATTATGCAGATATGATCGATAGAACTACAATTACTATACTCATTACTCTTAGTATTATCAATCTAACTCATATTATTAAACATATTATGCTTATATGATCGATAGAACGACAATTACTGTACTTATTACTCTTATCATTATCGATCTAACTCTTATTATTAGCCATATTATGCTTATAATATCGATAGAACGACAATTACTATACTTATTACTGTTATTATTATCAATCTAACTCATTCTATTAGCCATATTATGCTTATATGATCGATAGAACGACAATTACTACACTTATTACTATTATTATTATGAATCTAACTCATATTATTAACCGTATTATGCAGATATGATCGATAGAACTACAATTACTATACTCATTACTCTTATTATTATCAATCTAATTCTTATTATTAGCCATATTATGCTTATAATATCGATAGAACGACAATTACTATACTTATTAATGTTATTATTATCAATCTAACTCATATTATGAGCCATATTATGCTTAAATGATCGATAGAACTACAATTACTGTACTCATTACTCTTATTATTATCAATCTAACCCATATTATTAGCCATATTATGCTTATATGATCGATAGAACGAGAATTACTATACTCACTACTATTAGTATTATCAATCTAACTCATATTATTAGCCATATTATGCTTATATTGTCGATAGAACGACAATTACTATACTTATTACTGTTATTACTATCAATCTAACTCATATTATTAGCCATATTATGCTTAAATGATCGATAGAACGACAATTACTATACTTATTACACTCACTGTTATCAATCTAACTCATATTATTAACCATATTATGCAGATATGATCGATAGAACGACAATTACTATACTTATTACTCTTATTATTATCAATCTAACTCATATTATTAACCATATTATGCTTATATGATCGATAGAACGGCAATTACTCTACTTATTACTCTTATTATTATCAATCTAACTGATATTATTAACCATATTATGCAGATATGATTCGATAGCACGACATTTGCTATACCTATTACTCTTATTATTATGAATCTAACTCATATTATTAACCATATTATGCAGATATGATCTATAGAACTACAGTTACTATACTCATTACTCTTATTATTATCAATCTAACTCATATTATTAGCCATATTATGCTTACATGATCGATAGAACGACAATTACTATACTTATTACTCTTATGATTATCAATTTAACTCATATTATTACCCATATTATGCTTATATTATCGATAGAACGACAATTACTATACTTATTACTCTTATTATTATGAATCTAACTCATATTATTAACCATATTATGCAGATATGATCGATCGAACGACAATTACTATACTTATTACTCTTATTATTATCAATCTAACTCATATTAATAACCATATTATGCTTATATGATCGATAGAACGACAATTACTGTACTTATTACTCTTATCATTATCGATCTAACTCTTATTATTAGCCATATTATGCTTATAATATCGATAGAACGACAATTACTATACTTATTACTGTTATTATTATCAATCTAACTCATTCTATTAGCCATATTATGCTTATATGATCGATAGAACGACAATTACTATGCATATTACTCTTATTATTATCAATCTAACTCATATTATTAGCCATATTATGGTTATATGATTGACAGGACGACAATTACTATACTTATTACACTCACTGTTATCAATCTAACTTATATTATTAACCATATTATGCAAATTTGATCGATAGAACGAGAATCACTATACTTATTACTCTTATTATTATCAACCTAACTCATATTATTAGCCATATTATGCTTATATGATCGATAGAACGACAATTACTACACTTATTACTATTATTATTATGAATCTAACTCATATTATTAACCATATTATGCAGATATGATCGATAGAACTACAATTACTATACTCATTACTCTTATTATTATCAATCTAACTCTTATTATTAGCCATATTATGCTTATAATATCGATAGAACGACAATTACTATACTTATTACTGTTATTATTATCAATCTAACTCATATTATGAGCCATATTATGCAGATATGATCGATAGAACTACAATTACTATACTCATTACTCTTAGTATTATCAATCTAACTCATATTATTAAACATATTATGCTTATATGATCGATAGAATGAGAATTACTATACTCACTACTCTTAGTATTATCACTCTAACTCATATTATTAGCCTTATTATGCTTATATGATCGATAGAACATCAATTACTGTACTTATTACTCTTATTATTATCAATCTAACTCATATTATTAGCCATATTATGCTTATATAATCGATAGAACGAGAATTACTATACTCACTACTCTTAGTATTATCAATCTAACTCATATTATTAGCCATATTATGCTTATATGATCGACAGAACGACAATTACTATACTTATTACTCTTATTATTATCAATCTAACTCATATTATTAGCCATATTATGCTTATATGATCGATAGCACGACATTTACTATATTTATTACTCTTATTATTATCAACCTAACTCATATTATTAGCCATGTTATGCTTATATGATCGATAGAACGACAATTACTATACTTATTATTCTTATTTTTATCAGCCCAACTCATATTATTCGCCATATTATGCTTAAATGATCGATAGAACGACAATTACTATACTTATTACTCTTATTATTATCAATCCAACTCATATTATTAGCCATATTATGCTTAAATGATCGATAGAACTACAATTACTATACTCACCACTCTTAGTATTATCAATCTAACTCATATTATTAGCCATATTATGCTTATATGATCGATAGAACGACAATTACTATACTCATTACTCTTATTATTATCAATCTAACTCATATTATTAGCCATATTATGCTTATATTATCGATAGAACGACAACTACTATACTTATTACTGTTATTATTATCAATCTAACTCATATTATTAGCCATATTATGCTTAAATGATCGATAGAGCGACAATTACTATACTTATTACTCTTATTATTATCAATCTAACTCATATTATTAACCATATTATGCTAATATGATCGATAGAACGACAATTACTATACTTATTACACCCACTATTATCAATCTAACTCATATTATTAACCATGTTATGCAGATATGATCGATAGCACGACATTTACTATATTTATTACTCTTATTATTATCAACCTAACTCATATTATTAGCCATATTATGCTTATATGATCGATAGAACGACAATTACTATACTTATTATTCTTATTTTTATCAGCCCAACTCATATTATTCGCCATATTATGCTTAAATGATGGATAGAACGACAATTACTATACTTATTACTCTTATTATTATCAATCTAACTCATATTATTAACCATACTATACCTATATGATCGACAGAACGACAATTACTATACTTATTACACTTACTATTATCAATCTAACTCATATTATTAGCCATATTATGCTTATATGATCGGTAGAACGACAATTACTGTACTTATTGCTCTTATCATTATCGATCTAACTCATATAATTAACCATATTATGCAGATATGATCGATAGAACTACAATTACTATACTCATTACTCTTAGTATTATCAATCTAACTCATATTATTAAACATATTATGCTTATATGATCGATAGAATGAGAATTACTATACTCACTACTCTTAGTATTATCACTCTAACTCATATTATTAGCCTTATTATGCTTATATGATCGATAGAACATCAATTACTGTACTTATTACTCTTATTATTATCAATCTAACTCATATTATTAGCCATATTATGCTTATATAATCGATAGAACGAGAATTACTATACTCACTACTCTTAGTATTATCAATCTAACTCATATTATTAGCCATATTATGCTTATATGATCGACAGAACGACAATTACTATACTTATTACTCTTATTATTATCAATCTAACTCATATTATTAGCCATATTATGCTTATATGATCGATAGCACGACATTTACTATATTTATTACTCTTATTATTATCAACCTAACTCATATTATTAGCCATGTTATGCTTATATGATCGATAGAACGACAATTACTATACTTATTATTCTTATTTTTATCAGCCCAACTCATATTCTCCGCCATATTATGCTTAAATGATCGATAGAACGACAATTACTATACTTATTACTCTTATTATTATCAATCCAACTCATATTATTAGCCATATTATGCTTAAATGATCGATAGAACTACAATTACTATACTCACCACTCTTAGTATTATCAATCTAACTCATATTATTAGCCATGTTATGCTTATATGATCGATAGAACGACAATTACTATACTTATTATTCTTATTTTTATCAGCCCAACTCATATTCTCCGCCATATTATGCTTAAATGATCGATAGAACGACAATTACTATACTTATTACTCTTATTATTATCAATCCAACTCATATTATTAGCCATATTATGCTTAAATGATCGATAGAACTACAATTACTATACTCACCACTCTTAGTATTATCAATCTAACTCATATTATTAGCCATATTATGCTTATATGATCGATAGAACGACAATTACTATACTCATTAATCTTATTATTAGCAATCTAACTCATATTATTAGCCATGTTATGCTTATATGATCGATAGCACGACATTTACTATATTTATTACTCTTATTATTATCAACCTAACTCATATTATTAGCCATGTTATGCTTATATGATCGATAGAACGACAATTACTATACTTATTATTCTTATTTTTATCAGCCCAACTCATATTATTCGCCATATTATGCTTAAATGATCGATAGAACTACAATTACTATACTCATTACTCTTAGTATTATCAATCTAACTCATATTATTAAACATATTATGCTTATATGATCGATAGAACGACAATTACTGTACTTATTACTCTTATCATTATCGATCTAACTCTTATTATTAGCCATATTATGCTTATAATATCGATAGAACGACAATTACTATACTTATTACTGTTATTATTATCAATCTAACTCATTCTATTAGCCATATTATGCTTATATGATCGATAGAACGACAATTACTACACTTATTACTATTATTATTATGAATCTAACTCATATTATTAACCGTATTATGCAGATATGATCGATAGAACTACAATTACTATACTCATTACTCTTATTATTATCAATCTAATTCTTATTATTAGCCATATTATGCTTATAATATCGATAGAACGACAATTACTATACTTATTAATGTTATTATTATCAATCTAACTCATTTTATGAGCCATATTACGCTTAAATGATCGATAGAACTACAATTACTGTACTCATTACTCTTATTATTATCAATCTAACCCATATTATTAGCCATATTATGCTTATATGATCGATAGAACGAGAATTACTATACTCACTACTATTAGTATTATCAATCTAACTCATATTATTAGCCATATTATGCTTATATTGTCGATAGAACGACAATTACTATACTTATTACTGTTATTACTATCAATCTAACTCATATTATTAGCCATATTATGCTTAAATGATCGATAGAACGACAATTACTATACTTATTACACTCACTGTTATCAATCTAACTCATATTATTAACCATATTATGCAGATATGATCGATAGAACGACAATTACTATACTTATTACTCTTATTATTATCAATCTAACTCATATTATTAACCATATTATGCTTATATGATCGATAGAACGGCAATTACTCTACTTATTACTCTTATTATTATCAATCTAACTGATATTATTAACCATATTATGCAGATATGATTCGATAGCACGCCATTTGCTATACCTATTACTCTTATTATTATGAATCTAACTCATATTATTAACCATATTATGCAGATATGATCTATAGAACTACAGTTACTATACTCATTACTCTTATTATTATCAATCTAACTCATATTATTAGCCATATTATGCTTACATGATCGATAGAACGACAATTACTATACTTATTACTCTTATGATTATCAATTTAACTCATATTATTACCCATATTATGCTTATATTATCGATAGAACGACAATTACTATACTTATTACTCTTATTATTATGAATCTAACTCATATTATTAACCATATTATGCAGATATGATCGATAGAACGACAATTACTGTACTTATTACTCTTATCATTATCGATCTAACTCTTATTATTAGCCATATTATGCTTATAATATCGATAGAACGACAATTACTATACTTATTACTGTTATTATTATCAATCTAACTCATTCTATTAGCCATATTATGCTTATATGATCGATAGAACGACAATTACTATGCATATTACTCTTATTATTATCAATCTAACTCATATTATTAGCCATATTATGGTTATATGATTGACAGGACGACAATTACTATACTTATTACACTCACTGTTATCAATCTAACTTATATTATTAACCATATTATGCAAATTTGATCGATAGAACGAGAATCACTATACTTATTACTCTTATTATTATCAACCTAACTCATATTATTAGCCATATTATGCTTATATGATCGATAGAACGACAATTACTACACTTATTACTATTATTATTATGAATCTAACTCATATTATTAACCATATTATGCAGATATGATCGATAGAACTACAATTACTATACTCATTACTCTTATTATTATCAATCTAACTCTTATTATTAGCCATATTATGCTTATAATATCGATAGAACGACAATTACTATACTTATTACTGTTATTATTATCAATCTAACTCATATTATGAGCCATATTATGCTTAAATGATCGATAGAACTACAATTACTGTACTCATTACTCTTATTATTATCAATCTAACCCATATTATTAGCCATATTATGCTTATATGATCGATAGAACGAGAATTACTATACTCCATACTATTAGTATTATCAATCTAACTCATATTATTAGCCATATTATGCTTATATTGTCGATAGAACGACAATTACTATACTTATTACTGTTATTACTATCAATCTAACTCATATTATTAGCCATATTATGCTTAAATGATCGATAGAACGACAATTACTATACTTATTACACTCACTGTTATCAATCTAACTCATGTTATTAACCATATTATGCAGATATGATCGATAGCACGACATTTACTATACCGATTACTCTTATTATTATCAGCCTAACTCATATTATTAGCCATATTATGCTTATATGATCGACAGAACGACAACTACTATACTTATTACACTCACTGTTATCAATCTAACTCATATTATTAGCCATATTATGCTTATATGATCGATAGAACGACAATTACTATACTCATTACTCTTATTATTATCAATCTAACTCATATTATTAGCCATATTATGCTTATATTATCGATAGAACGACAACTACTATACTTATTACTGTTATTATTATCAATCTAACTCATATTATTAGCCATATTATGCTTAAATGATCGATAGAGCGACAATTACTATACTTATTACTCTTATTATTATCAATCTAACTCATATTATTAGCCATATTATGCTTATATGATCGATAGAACGACAAATACTATACTTATTACTCTTATTATTATCAATCTAACTCATATTATTAACCATATTATGCTAATATGATCGATAGAACGACAATTACTATACTTATTACACCCACTATTATCAATCTAACTCATATTATTAACCATGTTATGCAGATATGATCGATAGCACGACATTTACTATATTTATTACTCTTATTATTATCAACCTAACTCATATTATTAGCCATATTATGCTTATATGATCGATAGAACGACAATTACTATACTTATTATTCTTATTTTTATCAGCCCAACTCATATTATTCGCCATATTATGCTTAAATGATCGATAGAACGACAATTACTATACTTATTACTCTTATTATTATCAATCTAACTCATATTATTAACCATACTATACTTATATGATCGACAGAACAACAATTACTATACTTATTACACTTACTATTATCAATCTAACTCATATTATTAGCCATATTATGCTTATATGATCGGTAGAACGACAATTACTGTACTTATTGCTCTTATCATTATCGATCTAACTCATATAATTAACCATATTATGCAGATATGATCGATAGAACTACAATTACTATACTCATTACTCTTAGTATTATCAATCTAACTCATATTATTAAACATATTATGCTTATATGATCGATAGAATGAGAATTACTATACTCACTACTCTTAGTATTATCACTCTAACTCATATTATTAGCCTTATTATGCTTATATGATCGATAGAACATCAATTACTGTACTTATTACTCTTATTATTATCAATCTAACTCATATTATTAGCCATATTATGCTTATATAATCGATAGAACGAGAATTACTATACTCACTACTCTTAGTATTATCAATCTAACTCATATTATTAGCCATATTATGCTTATATGATCGACAGAACGACAATTACTATACTTATTACTCTTATTATTATCAATCTAACTCATATTATTAGCCATATTATGCTTATATGATCGATAGCACGACATTTACTATATTTATTACTCTTATTATTATCAACCTAACTCATATTATTAGCCATGTTATGCTTATATGATCGATAGAACGACAATTACTATACTTATTATTCTTATTTTTATCAGCCCAACTCATATTATTCGCCATATTATGCTTAAATGATCGATAGAACGACAATTACTATACTTATTACTCTTATTATTATCAATCCAACTCATATTATTAGCCATATTATGCTTAAATGATCGATAGAACTACAATTACTATACTCACCACTCTTAGTATTATCAATCTAACTCATATTATTAGCCATATTATGCTTATATGATCGATAGAACGACAATTACTATACTCATTACTCTTATTATTATCAATCTAACTCATATTATTAGCCATATTATGCTTATATTATCGATAGAACGACAACTACTATACTTATTACTGTTATTATTATCAATCTAACTCATATTATTAGCCATATTATGCTTAAATGATCGATAGAGCGACAATTACTATACTTATTACTCTTATTATTATCAATCTAACTCATATTATTAACCATATTATGCTAATATGATCGATAGAACGACAATTACTATACTTATTACACCCACTATTATCAATCTAACTCATATTATTAACCATATTATGCAGATATGATCGATAGAACGACAATTACTATACTTATTACTCTTATTATTATCAATCTAACTCATATTATTAACCATATTATGCTTATATGATCGATAGAACGGCAATTACTCTACTTATTACTCTTATTATTATCAATCTAACTGATATTATTAACCATATTATGCAGATATGATTCGATAGCACGACATTTGCTATACCTATTACTCTTATTATTATGAATCTAACTCATATTATTAACCATATTATGCAGATATGATCTATAGAACTACAGTTACTATACTCATTACTCTTATTATTATCAATCTAACTCATATTATTAGCCATATTATGCTTACATGATCGATAGAACGACAATTACTATACTTATTACTCTTATGATTATCAATTTAACTCATATTATTACCCATATTATGCTTATATTATCGATAGAACGACAATTACTATACTTATTACTCTTATTATTATGAATCTAACTCATATTATTAACCATATTATGCAGATATGATCGATAGAACGACAATTACTGTACTTATTACTCTTATCATTATCGATCTAACTCTTATTATTAGCCATATTATGCTTATAATATCGATAGAACGACAATTACTATACTTATTACTGTTATTATTATCAATCTAACTCATTCTATTAGCCATATTATGCTTATATGATCGATAGAACGACAATTACTATGCATATTACTCTTATTATTATCAATCTAACTCATATTATTAGCCATATTATGGTTATATGATTGACAGGACGACAATTACTATACTTATTACACTCACTGTTATCAATCTAACTTATATTATTAACCATATTATGCAAATTTGATCGATAGAACGAGAATCACTATACTTATTACTCTTATTATTATCAACCTAACTCATATTATTAGCCATATTATGCTTATATGATCGATAGAACGACAATTACTACACTTATTACTATTATTATTATGAATCTAACTCATATTATTAACCATATTATGCAGATATGATCGATAGAACTACAATTACTATACTCATTACTCTTATTATTATCAATCTAACTCTTATTATTAGCCATATTATGCTTATAATATCGATAGAACGACAATTACTATACTTATTACTGTTATTATTATCAATCTAACTCATGTTATGAGCCATATTATGCTTAAATGATCGATAGAACTACAATTACTGTACTCATTACTCTTATTGTTATCAATCTAACCCATATTATTAGCCATATTATGCTTATATGATCGATAGAACGAGAATTACTATACTCACTACTATTAGTATTATCAATCTAACTCATATTATTAGCCATATTATGCTTATATTGTCGATAGAACGACAATTACTATACTTATTACTGTTATTACTATCAATCTAACTCATATTATTAGCCATATTATGCTTAAATGATCGATAGAACGACAATTACTATACTTATTACACTCACTGTTATCAATCTAACTCATGTTATTAACCATATTATGCAGATATGATCGATAGCACGACATTTACTATACCGATTACTCTTATTATTATCAGCCTAACTCATATTATTAGCCATATTATGCTTATATGATCGACAGAACGACAACTACTATACTTATTACACTCACTGTTATCAATCTAACTCATATTATTAGCCATATTATGCTTATATGATCGATAGAACGACAATTACTATACTCATTACTCTTATTATTATCAATCTAACTCATATTATTAGCCATATTATGCTTATATTATCGATAGAACGACAACTACTATACTTATTACTGTTATTATTATCAATCTAACTCATATTATTAGCCATATTATGCTTAAATGATCGATAGAGCGACAATTACTATACTTATTACTCTTATTATTATCAATCTAACTCATATTATTAGCCATATTATGCTTATATGATCGATAGAACGACAAATACTATACTTATTACTCTTATTATTATCAATCTAACTCATATTATTAACCATATTATGCTAATATGATCGATAGAACGACAATTACTATACTTATTACACCCACTATTATCAATCTAACTCATATTATTAACCATGTTATGCAGATATGATCGATAGCACGACATTTACTATATTTATTACTCTTATTATTATCAACCTAACTCATATTATTAGCCATATTATGCTTATATGATCGATAGAACGACAATTACTATACTTATTATTCTTATTTTTATCAGCCCAACTCATATTATTCGCCATATTATGCTTAAATGATCGATAGAACGACAATTACTATACTTATTACTCTTATTATTATCAATCTAACTCATATTATTAACCATACTATACTTATATGATCGACAGAACAACAATTACTATACTTATTACACTTACTATTATCAATCTAACTCATATTATTAGCCATATTATGCTTATATGATCGGTAGAACGACAATTACTGTACTTATTGCTCTTATCATTATCGATCTAACTCATATAATTAACCATATTATGCAGATATGATCGATAGAACTACAATTACTATACTCATTACTCTTAGTATTATCAATCTAACTCATATTATTAAACATATTATGCTTATATGATCGATAGAATGAGAATTACTATACTCACTACTCTTAGTATTATCACTCTAACTCATATTATTAGCCTTATTATGCTTATATGATCGATAGAACATCAATTACTGTACTTATTACTCTTATTATTATCAATCTAACTCATATTATTAGCCATATTATGCTTATATAATCGATAGAACGAGAATTACTATACTCACTACTCTTAGTATTATCAATCTAACTCATATTATTAGCCATATTATGCTTATATGATCGACAGAACGACAATTACTATACTTATTACTCTTATTATTATCAATCTAACTCATATTATTAGCCATATTATGCTTATATGATCGATAGCACGACATTTACTATATTTATTACTCTTATTATTATCAACCTAACTCATATTATTAGCCATGTTATGCTTATATGATCGATAGAACGACAATTACTATACTTATTATTCTTATTTTTATCAGCCCAACTCATATTATTCGCCATATTATGCTTAAATGATCGATAGAACGACAATTACTATACTTATTACTCTTATTATTATCAATCCAACTCATATTATTAGCCATATTATGCTTAAATGATCGATAGAACTACAATTACTATACTCACCACTCTTAGTATTATCAATCTAACTCATATTATTAGCCATATTATGCTTATATGATCGATAGAACGACAATTACTATACTCATTACTCTTATTATTATCAATCTAACTCATATTATTAGCCATATTATTCTTATATTATCGATAGAACGACAACTACTATACTTATTACTGTTATTATTATCAATCTAACTCATATTATTAGCCATATTATGCTTAAATGATCGATAGAGCGACAATTACTATACTTATTACTCTTATTATTATCAATCTAACTCATATTATTAACCATATTATGCTAATATGATCGATAGAACGACAATTACTATACTTATTACACCCACTATTATCAATCTAACTCATATTATTAACCATGTTATGCAGATATGATCGATAGCACGACATTTACTATATTTATTACTCTTATTATTATCAACCTAACTCATATTATTAGCCATATTATGCTTATATGATCGATAGAACGACAATTACTATACTTATTATTCTTATTTTTATCAGCCCAACTCATATTATTCGCCATATTATGCTTAAATGATGGATAGAACGACAATTACTATACTTATTACTCTTATTATTATCAATCTAACTCATATTATTAACCATACTATACCTATATGATCGACAGAACGACAATTACTATACTTATTACACTTACTATTATCAATCTAACTCATATTATTAGCCATATTATGCTTATATGATCGGTAGAACGACAATTACTGTACTTATTGCTCTTATCATTATCGATCTAACTCATATAATTAACCATATTATGCAGATATGATCGATAGAACTACAATTACTATACTCATTACTCTTAGTATTATCAATCTAACTCATATTATTAAACATATTATGCTTATATGATCGATAGAATGAGAATTACTATACTCACTACTCTTAGTATTATCACTCTAACTCATATTATTAGCCTTATTATGCTTATATGATCGATAGAACATCAATTACTGTACTTATTACTCTTATTATTATCAATCTAACTCATATTATTAGCCATATTATGCTTATATAATCGATAGAACGAGAATTACTATACTCACTACTCTTAGTATTATCAATCTAACTCATATTATTAGCCATATTATGCTTATATGATCGACAGAACGACAATTACTATACTTATTACTCTTATTATTATCAATCTAACTCATATTATTAGCCATATTATGCTTATATGATCGATAGCACGACATTTACTATATTTATTACTCTTATTATTATCAACCTAACTCATATTATTAGCCATGTTATGCTTATATGATCGATAGAACGACAATTACTATACTTATTATTCTTATTTTTATCAGCCCAACTCATATTCTCCGCCATATTATGCTTAAATGATCGATAGAACGACAATTACTATACTTATTACTGTTATTACTATCAATCTAACTCATATTATTAGCCATATTATGCTTAAATGATCGATAGAACGACAATTACTATACTTATTACACTCACTGTTATCAATCTAACTCATATTATTAACCATATTATGCAGATATGATCGATAGAACGACAATTACTATACTTATTACTCTTATTATTATCAATCTAACTCATATTATTAACCATATTATGCTTATATGATCGATAGAACGGCAATTACTCTACTTATTACTCTTATTATTATCAATCTAACTGATATTATTAACCATATTATGCAGATATGATTCGATAGCACGACATTTGCTATACCTATTACTCTTATTATTATGAATCTAACTCATATTATTAACCATATTATGCAGATATGATCTATAGAACTACAGTTACTATACTCATTACTCTTATTATTATCAATCTAACTCATATTATTAGCCATATTATGCTTACATGATCGATAGAACGACAATTACTATACTTATTACTCTTATGATTATCAATTTAACTCATATTATTACCCATATTATGCTTATATTATCGATAGAACGACAATTACTATACTTATTACTCTTATTATTATGAATCTAACTCATATTATTAACCATATTATGCAGATATGATCGATAGAACGACAATTACTGTACTTATTACTCTTATCATTATCGATCTAACTCTTATTATTAGCCATATTATGCTTATAATATCGATAGAACGACAATTACTATACTTATTACTGTTATTATTATCAATCTAACTCATTCTATTAGCCATATTATGCTTATATGATCGATAGAACGACAATTACTATGCATATTACTCTTATTATTATCAATCTAACTCATATTATTAGCCATATTATGGTTATATGATTGACAGGACGACAATTACTATACTTATTACACTCACTGTTATCAATCTAACTTATATTATTAACCATATTATGCAAATTTGATCGATAGAACGAGAATCACTATACTTATTACTCTTATTATTATCAACCTAACTCATATTATTAGCCATATTATGCTTATATGATCGATAGAACGACAATTACTACACTTATTACTATTATTATTATGAATCTAACTCATATTATTAACCATATTATGCAGATATGATCGATAGAACTACAATTACTATACTCATTACTCTTATTATTATCAATCTAACTCTTATTATTAGCCATATTATGCTTATAATATCGATAGAACGACAATTACTATACTTATTACTGTTATTATTATCAATCTAACTCATATTATGAGCCATATTATGCTTAAATGATCGATAGAACTACAATTACTGTACTCATTACTCTTATTATTATCAATCTAACCCATATTATTAGCCATATTATGCTTATATGATCGATAGAACGAGAATTACTATACTCACTACTATTAGTATTATCAATCTAACTCATATTATTAGCCATATTATGCTTATATTGTCGATAGAACGACAATTACTATACTTATTACTGTTATTACTATCAATCTAACTCATATTATTAGCCATATTATGCTTAAATGATCGATAGAACGACAATTACTATACTTATTACACTCACTGTTATCAATCTAACTCATGTTATTAACCATATTATGCAGATATGATCGATAGCACGACATTTACTATACCGATTACTCTTATTATTATCAGCCTAACTCATATTATTAGCCATATTATGCTTATATGATCGACAGAACGACAACTACTATACTTATTACACTCACTGTTATCAATCTAACTCATATTATTAGCCATATTATGCTTATATGATCGATAGAACGACAATTACTATACTCATTACTCTTATTATTATCAATCTAACTCATATTATTAGCCATATTATGCTTATATTATCGATAGAACGACAACTACTATACTTATTACTGTTATTATTATCAATCTAACTCATATTATTAGCCATATTATGCTTAAATGATCGATAGAGCGACAATTACTATACTTATTACTCTTATTATTATCAATCTAACTCATATTATTAGCCATATTATGCTTATATGATCGATAGAACGACAAATACTATACTTATTACTCTTATTATTATCAATCTAACTCATATTATTAACCATATTATGCTAACATGATCGATAGAACGACAATTACTATACTTATTACACCCACTATTATCAATCTAACTCATATTATTAACCATGTTATGCAGATATGATCGATAGCACGACATTTACTATATTTATTACTCTTATTATTATCAACCTAACTCATATTATTAGCCATATTATGCTTATATGATCAATAGAACGACAATTACTATACTTATTATTCTTATTTTTATCAGCCCAACTCATATTATTCGCCATATTATGCTTAAATGATCGATAGAACGACAATTACTATACTTATTACTCTTATTATTATCAATCTAACTCATATTATTAACCATACTATACTTATATGATCGACAGAACAACAATTACTATACTTATTACACTTACTATTATCAATCTAACTCATATTATTAGCCATATTATGCTTATATGATCGGTAGAACGACAATTACTGTACTTATTGCTCTTATCATTATCGATCTAACTCATATAATTAACCATATTATGCAGATATGATCGATAGAACTACAATTACTATACTCATTACTCTTAGTATTATCAATCTAACTCATATTATTAAACATATTATGCTTATATGATCGATAGAATGAGAATTACTATACTCACTACTCTTAGTATTATCACTCTAACTCATATTATTAGCCTTATTATGCTTATATGATCGATAGAACATCAATTACTGTACTTATTACTCTTATTATTATCAATCTAACTCATATTATTAGCCATATTATGCTTATATAATCGATAGAACGAGAATTACTATACTCACTACTCTTAGTATTATCAATCTAACTCATATTATTAGCCATATTATGCTTATATGATCGACAGAACGACAATTACTATACTTATTACTCTTATTATTATCAATCTAACTCATATTATTAGCCATATTATGCTTATATGATCGATAGCACGACATTTACTATATTTATTACTCTTATTATTATCAACCTAACTCATATTATTAGCCATGTTATGCTTATATGATCGATAGAACGACAATTACTATACTTATTATTCTTATTTTTATCAGCCCAACTCATATTATTCGCCATATTATGCTTAAATGATCGATAGAACGACAATTACTATACTTATTACTCTTATTATTATCAATCCAACTCATATTATTAGCCATATTATGCTTAAATGATCGATAGAACTACAATTACTATACTCACCACTCTTAGTATTATCAATCTAACTCATATTATTAGCCATATTATGCTTATATGATCGATAGAACGACAATTACTATACTCATTACTCTTATTATTATCAATCTAACTCATATTATTAGCCATATTATGCTTATATTATCGATAGAACGACAACTACTATACTTATTACTGTTATTATTATCAATCTAACTCATATTATTAGCCATATTATGCTTAAATGATCGATAGAGCGACAATTACTATACTTATTACTCTTATTATTATCAATCTAACTCATATTATTAACCATATTATGCTAATATGATCGATAGAACGACAATTACTATACTTATTACACCCACTATTATCAATCTAACTCATATTATTAACCATGTTATGCAGATATGATCGATAGCACGACATTTACTATATTTATTACTCTTATTATTATCAACCTAACTCATATTATTAGCCATATTATGCTTATATGATCGATAGAACGACAATTACTATACTTATTATTCTTATTTTTATCAGCCCAACTCATATTATTCGCCATATTATGCTTAAATGATGGATAGAACGACAATTACTATACTTATTACTCTTATTATTATCAATCTAACTCATATTATTAACCATACTATACCTATATGATCGACAGAACGACAATTACTATACTTATTACACTTACTATTATCAATCTAACTCATATTATTGGCCATATTATGCTTATATGATCGGTAGAACGACAATTACTGTACTTATTGCTCTTATCATTATCGATCTAACTCATATAATTAACCATATTATGCAGATATGATCGATAGAACTACAATTACTATACTCATTACTCTTAGTATTATCAATCTAACTCATATTATTAAACATATTATGCTTATATGATCGATAGAATGAGAATTACTATACTCACTACTCTTAGTATTATCACTCTAACTCATATTATTAGCCTTATTATGCTTATATGATCGATAGAACATCAATTACTGTACTTATTACTCTTATTATTATCAATCTAACTCATATTATTAGCCATATTATGCTTGTATAATCGATAGAACGAGAATTACTATACTCACTACTCTTAGTATTATCAATCTAACTCATATTATTAGCCATATTATGCTTATATGATCGACAGAACGACAATTATTATACTTATTACTCTTATTATTATCAATCTAACTCATATTATTAGCCATATTATGCTTATATGATCGATAGCACGACATTTACTATATTTATTACTCTTATTATTATCAACCTAACTCATATTATTAGCCATGTTATGCTTATATGATCGATAGAACGACAATTACTATACTTATTATTCTTATTTTTATCAGCCCAACTCATATTCTCCGCCATATTATGCTTAAATGATCGATAGAACGACAATTACTATACTTATTACTCTTATTATTATCAATCCAACTCATATTATTAGCCATATTATGCTTAAATGATCGATAGAACTACAATTACTATACTCACCACTCTTAGTATTATCAATCTAACTCATATTATTAGCCATATTATGCTTATATGATCGATAGAACGACAATTACTATACTCATTAATCTTATTATTAGCAATCTAACTCATATTATTAGCCATATTATGCTTATATGATCGATAGCACGACATTTACTATATTTATTACTCTTATTATTATCAACCTAACTCATATTATTAGCCATGTTATGCTTATATGATCGATAGAACGACAATTACTATACTTATTATTCTTATTTTTATCAGCCCAACTCATATTATTCGCCATATTATGCTTAAATGATCGATAGAACTACAATTACTATACTCATTACTCTTAGTATTATCAATCTAACTCATATTATTAAACATATTATGCTTATATGATCGATAGAACGACAATTACTGTACTTATTACTCTTATCATTATCGATCTAACTCTTATTATTAGCCATATTATGCTTATAATATCGATAGAACGACAATTACTATACTTGTTACTGTTATTATTATCAATCTAACTCATTCTATTAGCCATATTATGCTTATATGATCGATAGAACGACAATTACTACACTTATTACTATTATTATTATGAATCTAACTCATATTATTAACCGTATTATGCAGATATGATCGATAGAACTACAATTACTATACTCATTACTCTTATTATTATCAATCTAATTCTTATTATTAGCCATATTATGCTTATAATATCGATAGAACGACAATTACTATACTTATTAATGTTATTATTATCAATCTAACTCATATTATGAGCCATATTATGCTTAAATGATCGATAGAACTACAATTACTGTACTCATTACTCTTATTATTATCAATCTAACCCATATTATTAGCCATATTATGCTTATATGATCGATAGAACGAGAATTACTATACTCACTACTATTAGTATTATCAATCTAACTCATATTATTAGCCATATTATGCTTATATTGTCGATAGAACGACAATTACTATACTTATTACTGTTATTACTATCAATCTAACTCATATTATTAGCCATATTATGCTTAAATGATCGATAGAACGACAATTACTATACTTATTACACTCACTGTTATCAATCTAACTCATATTATTAACCATATTATGCAGATATGATCGATAGAACGACAATTACTATACTTATTACTCTTATTATTATCAATCTAACTCATATTATTAACCATATTATGCTTATATGATCGATAGAACGGCAATTACTCTACTTATTACTCTTATTATTATCAATCTAACTGATATTATTAACCATATTATGCAGATATGATTCGATAGCACGACATTTGCTATACCTATTACTCTTATTATTATGAATCTAACTCATATTATTAACCATATTATGCAGATATGATCTATAGAACTACAGTTACTATACTCATTACTCTTATTATTATCAATCTAACTCATATTATTAGCCATATTATGCTTACATGATCGATAGAACGACAATTACTATACTTATTACTCTTATGATTATCAATTTAACTCATATTATTACCCATATTATGCTTATATTATCGATAGAACGACAATTACTATACTTATTACTCTTATTATTATGAATCTAACTCATATTATTAACCATATTATGCAGATATGATCGATCGAACGACAATTACTATACTTATTACTCTTATTATTATCAATCTAACTCATATTAATAACCATATTATGCTTATATGATCGATAGAACGACAATTACTGTACTTATTACTCTTATCATTATCGATCTAACTCTTATTATTAGCCATATTATGCTTATAATATCGATAGAACGACAATTACTATACTTATTACTGTTATTATTATCAATCTAACTCATTCTATTAGCCATATTATGCTTATATGATCGATAGAACGACAATTACTATGCATATTACTCTTATTATTATCAATCTAACTCATATTATTAGCCATATTATGGTTATATGATTGACAGGACGACAATTACTATACTTATTACACTCACTGTTATCAATCTAACTTATATTATTAACCATATTATGCAAATTTGATCGATAGAACGAGAATCACTATACTTATTACTCTTATTATTATCAACCTAACTCATATTATTAGCCATATTATGCTTATATGATCGATAGAACGACAATTACTACACTTATTACTATTATTATTATGAATCTAACTCATATTATTAACCATATTATGCAGATATGATCGATAGAACTACAATTACTATACTCATTACTCTTATTATTATCAATCTAACTCTTATTATTAGCCATATTATGCTTATAATATCGATAGAACGACAATTACTATACTTATTACTGTTATTATTATCAATCTAACTCATATTATGAGCCATATTATGCTTAAATGATCGATAGAACTACAATTACTGTACTCATTACTCTTATTATTATCAATCTAACCCATATTATTAGCCATATTATGCTTATATGATCGATAGAACGAGAATTACTATACTCACTACTATTAGTATTATCAATCTAACTCATATTATTAGCCATATTATGCTTATATTGTCGATCGAACGACAATTACTATACTTATTACTGTTATTACTATCAATCTAACTCATATTATTAGCCATATTATGCTTAAATGATCGATAGAACGACAATTACTATACTTATTACACTCACTGTTATCAATCTAACTCATGTTATTAACCATATTATGCAGATATGATCGATAGCACGACATTTACTATACCGATTACTCTTATTATTATCAGCCTAACTCATATTATTAGCCATATTATGCTTATATGATCGACAGAACGACAACTACTATACTTATTACACTCACTGTTATCAATCTAACTCATATTATTAGCCATATTATGCTTATATGATCGATAGAACGACAATTACTATACTCATTACTCTTATTATTATCAATCTAACTCATATTATTAGCCATATTATGCTTATATTATCGATAGAACGACAACTACTATACTTATTACTGTTATTATTATCAATCTAACTCATATTATTAGCCATATTATGCTTAAATGATCGATAGAGCGACAATTACTATACTTATTACTCTTATTATTATCAATCTAACTCATATTATTAGCCATATTATGCTTATATGATCGATAGAACGACAAATACTATACTTATTACTCTTATTATTATCAATCTAACTCATATTATTAACCATATTATGCTAATATGATCGATAGAACGACAATTACTATACTTATTACACCCACTATTATCAATCTAACTCATATTATTAACCATGTTATGCAGATATGATCGATAGCACGACATTTACTATATTTATTACTCTTATTATTATCAACCTAACTCATATTATTAGCCATATTATGCTTATATGATCGATAGAACGACAATTACTATACTTATTATTCTTATTTTTATCAGCCCAACTCATATTATTCGCCATATTATGCTTAAATGATCGATAGAACGACAATTACTATACTTATTACTCTTATTATTATCAATCTAACTCATATTATTAACCATACTATACTTATATGATCGACAGAACAACAATTACTATACTTATTACACTTACTATTATCAATCTAACTCATATTATTAGCCATATTATGCTTATATGATCGGTAGAACGACAATTACTGTACTTATTGCTCTTATCATTATCGATCTAACTCATATAATTAACCATATTATGCAGATATGATCGATAGAACTACAATTACTATACTCATTACTCTTAGTATTATCAATCTAACTCATATTATTAAACATATTATGCTTATATGATCGATAGAATGAGAATTACTATACTCACTACTCTTAGTATTATCACTCTAACTCATATTATTAGCCTTATTATGCTTATATGATCGATAGAACATCAATTACTGTACTTATTACTCTTATTATTATCAATCTAACTCATATTATTAGCCATATTATGCTTATATAATCGATAGAACGAGAATTACTATACTCACTACTCTTAGTATTATCAATCTAACTCATATTATTAGCCATATTATGCTTATATGATCGACAGAACGACAATTACTACACTTATTACTCTTATTATTATCAATCTAACTCATATTATTAGCCATATTATGCTTATATGATCGATAGCACGACATTTACTATATTTATTACTCTTATTATTATCAACCTAACTCATATTATTAGCCATGTTATGCTTATATGATCGATAGAACGACAATTACTATACTTATTATTCTTATTTTTATCAGCCCAACTCATATTATTCGCCATATTATGCTTAAATGATCGATAGAACGACAATTACTATACTTATTACTCTTATTATTATCAATCCAACTCATATTATTAGCCATATTATGCTTAAATGATCGATAGAACTACAATTACTATACTCACCACTCTTAGTATTATCAATCTAACTCATATTATTAGCCATATTATGCTTATATGATCGATAGAACGACAATTACTATACTCATTACTCTTATTATTATCAATCTAACTCATATTATTAGCCATATTATGCTTATATTATCGATAGAACGACAACTACTATACTTATTACTGTTATTATTATCAATCTAACTCATATTATTAGCCATATTATGCTTAAATGATCGATAGAGCGACAATTACTATACTTATTACTCTTATTATTATCAATCTAACTCATATTATTAACCATATTATGCTAATATGATCGATAGAACGACAATTACTATACTTATTACACCCACTATTATCAATCTAACTCATATTATTAACCATGTTATGCAGATATGATCGATAGCACGACATTTACTATATTTATTACTCTTATTATTATCAACCTAACTCATATTATTAGCCATATTATGCTTATATGATCGATAGAACGACAATTACTATACTTATTATTCTTATTTTTATCAGCCCAACTCATATTATTCGCCATATTATGCTTAAATGATGGATAGAACGACAATTACTATACTTATTACTCTTATTATTATCAATCTAACTCATATTATTAACCATACTATACCTATATGATCGACAGAACGACAATTACTATACTTATTACACTTACTATTATCAATCTAACTCATATTATTAGCCATATTATGCTTATATGATCGGTAGAACGACAATTACTGTACTTATTGCTCTTATCATTATCGATCTAACTCATATAATTAACCATATTATGCAGATATGATCGATAGAACTACAATTACTATACTCATTACTCTTAGTATTATCAATCTAACTCATATTATTAAACATATTATGCTTATATGATCGATAGAATGAGAATTACTATACTCACTACTCTTAGTATTATCACTCTAACTCATATTATTAGCCTTATTATGCTTATATGATCGATAGAACATCAATTACTGTACTTATTACTCTTATTATTATCAATCTAACTCATATTATTAGCCATATTATGCTTATATAATCGATAGAACGAGAATTACTATACTCACTACTCTTAGTATTATCAATCTAACTCATATTATTAGCCATATTATGCTTATATGATCGACAGAACGACAATTACTATACTTATTACTCTTATTATTATCAATCTAACTCATATTATTAGCCATATTATGCTTATATGATCGATAGCACGACATTTACTATATTTATTACTCTTATTATTATCAACCTAACTCATATTATTAGCCATGTTATGCTTATATGATCGATAGAACGACAATTACTATACTTATAATTCTTATTTTTATCAGCCCAACTCATATTCTCCGCCATATTATGCTTAAATGATCGATAGAACGACAATTACTATACTTATTACTCTTATTATTATCAATCCAACTCATATTATTAGCCATATTATGCTTATATGATCGATAGAACGACAATTACTATACTCATTAATCTTATTATTAGCAATCTAACTCATATTATTAGCCATATTATGCTTATATGATCGATAGAATGAGAATTACTATACTCACTACTCTGAGTATTATCAATCTAACTCATATTATTAGCCATATTATGCTTAAATGATCGATAGAACTACAATTACTATACTCATTACTCTTATTATTATCAATCTAACTCATATTATTAGCCATATTATGCTTATATGATCGACAGAACGACAATTACTATACTTATTACACTCACTATTATCAATCTAACTCATATTATTAACCATATTATGCAGATATGATCGATAGCACGACATTTACTATACTTATTACTCTTATTATCATCAATCTAACTCATATTATTGGCCATATTATGCTTAAATGATCGATAGAACGACAATTACTATACTTATTACTCTTATTATTATTAATCTAATTCATATTATTAACCATATTATGCTAATATGATCGATAGAACGACAATTACTATACTTATTACACTCACTGTTATCAATCTAACTCATATTATTAACCATATTGTGCAGATATGATCGATAGCACGACATTTACTATACACATTACTCTTACTATTATCAATCTAACTCATATTATTAACCATATTATGCAGATATGATCGATAGCACGACATTTACTATACTTACTACTCTTATTATTATCAATCTAACTCATATTATTAGCCATATTATGCTTAAATGATCGATAGAACGACAATTACTATACTTATTACTGTTATTATTATCAATCTAACTCATTCTATTAGCCATATTATGCTTATATGATCGATAGAACGACAATTACTATGCATATTACTCTTATTATTATCAATCTAACTCATATTATTAGCCATATTATGGTTATATGATTGACAGGACGACAATTACTATACTTATTACACTCACTGTTATCAATCTAACTCATATTATTAACAATATTATGCAAATTTGATCGATAGAACGACAATCACTATACTTATTACTCTTATTATTATCAACCTAACTCATATTATTAGCCATATTATGCTTATATGATCGATAGAACGACAATTACTATACTTATTACTCTTATTATTATGAATCTAACTCATATTATTAACCATATTATGCAGATATGATCGATAGAACTACAATTACTATACTCATTACTCTTATTATTATGAATCTAACTCTTATTATTAGCCATATTATGCTTATATGATCGAGAGAACGACAATTACTATACCCATTACTCTTATTATTATCAATCTAACTCATATTATTAGCCATATTATGCTTATATGATCGATAGAACGAGAATTACTATACTCACTACTCTGAGTATTATCAATCTAACCCATATTATTAGCCATATTATGCTTATATGATCGATAGAACGAGAATTACTATACTCACTACTCTTAGTATTATCAATCTAACTCATATTATTAGCCATATTATGCTTATATTATCGGTAGAACGACAATTACTATACTTATTACTGTTATTACTATCAATCTAACTCGTATTATTAGCCATATTATGCTTAAATGATCGATAGAACGACAATTACTATACTTATTACTCTTATTATTATGAATCTAACTCATATTATTAGCCATATTATGCTTATATGAGCAATAGAACTACAATTACTATACTTATTACTCTTATTATTATCAATCTAACTCATATTATTAACCATATTATGCAGATATGATCGATAGCACGACATTTACTATACTTACTACTCTTATTATTATCAATCCAACTCATATTATTAGCCATATTATGCTTAAATGATAGATAGAACTACAATTACTATACTCATTACTCTTATTATTATCAATCTAATCCATATTATTAGCCATATTATGCTTATATGATCGATAGAACGAGAATTACTATACTCACTACTCTTAGTATTATCAATCTAACTCATATTATTAGCCATATTATGCTTATATTATCGACAGAGCGACAATTACTATACTTATTACTGTTATTACTATCAATCTAACTCATATTATTAGCCATATTATGCTTAAATGATCGATAGAACGACAATTCCTATTCTTATTACTCTTATTATTATCAATCTAACTCATATTATTAGCCATATTATGCTTATATGATCGATAGAACGACAATTACTACACTTATTACTCTTATTATTATGAATCTAACTCATATTATTAACCATATTATGCAGATATGATCGATAGAACTACAATTACTATACTCATTACTCTTATTATTATCAATCTAACTCATATTATTGGACATATTATGCTTATATGATCGTTAGAACGAGAATTACTATACTCACTACTCTTAGTATTATCAATCTAACTCATATTATTAGCCATATTATGCTTAAATGATCGATAGAACGGCAATTACTATACTTATTACTCTTATTATTATCAATTTAACTTATATTATTACCCATATTATGCTTATATGATCGATAGAACGACAATTACTATACTTATTACTCTTATTATTATGAATCTAACTCATATTATTAACCATATTATGCAGATATGATCGATAGAACTACAATTACTATACTCATTACTCTTATTATTATCAATCTAACTCTTATTATTAGCCATATTATGCTTATAATATCGATAGAACGACAATTACTATACTTATTACTCTTATTATTATCAATCTAACTCATATTATTAGCCACATTATGCTTATATGATCGATAGAACGACAATTACTATACTTATTACTCTTATTATTATCAATCTAACTCATATTATTAACCATATTATGCTTATATGATCGATAGAACGACAATTACTCTACTTATAACTCTTATTATTATCAATCTAACTCATATTATTAACCATATTATGCAGATATGATCGATAGCACGACATTTGCTATACCTAGTACTCCTATTATTATGGATCTAACTCATATTATTAACCATATTATGCAGATATGATCTATAGAACTACAATTACTATACTCATTACTCTTATTATTATCAATCTAACTCATATTATTAGCCATATTATGCTTATATGATCGACAGAACGACAATTACTATACTTATTACACTCACTATTATCAATCTAACTCATATTATTAACCATATTATGCAGATATGATCGATAGCACGACATTTACTATACTTATTACTCTTATTATCATCAATCTAACTCATATTATTGGCCATATTATGCTTAAATGATCGATAGAACGACAATTACTATACTTATTACTCTTATTATTATTAATCTAATTCATATTATTAACCATATTATGCTAATATGATCGATAGAACGACAATTACTATACTTATTACACTCACTGTTATCAATCTAACTCATATTATTAACCATATTGTGCAGATATGATCGATAGCACGACATTTACTATACACATTACTCTTACTATTATCAATCTAACTCATATTATTAACCATATTATGCAGATATGATCGATAGCACGACATTTACTATACTTACTACTCTTATTATTATCAATCTAACTCATATTATTAGCCATATTATGCTTAAATGATCGATAGAACGACAATTACTATACTTATTACTGTTATTATTATCAATCTAACTCATTCTATTAGCCATATTATGCTTATATGATCGATAGAACGACAATTACTATGCATATTACTCTTATTATTATCAATCTAACTCATATTATTAGCCATATTATGGTTATATGATTGACAGGACGACAATTACTATACTTATTACACTCACTGTTATCAATCTAACTCATATTATTAACCATATTATGCAAATTTGATCGATAGAACGACAATCACTATACTTATTACTCTTATTATTATCAACCTAACTCATATTATTAGCCATATTATGCTTATATGATCGATAGAACGACAATTACTACACTTATTACTCTTATTATTATGAATCTAACTCATATTATTAACCATATTATGCAGATATGATCGATAGAACTACAATTACTATACTCATTACTCTTATTATTATCAATCTAACTCTTATTATTAGCCATATTATGCTTATAATATCGATAGAACGACAATTACTATACTTATTACTGTTATTATTATCAATCTAACTCATATTATGAGCCATATTATGCTTAAATGATCGATAGAACTACAATTACTATACTCATTACTCTTATTATTATCAATCTAACCCATATTATTAGCCATATTATGCTTATATGATCGATAGAACGAGAATTACTATACTCACTACTATTAGTATTATCAATCCAACTCATATTATTAGCCATATTATGCTTAAATGATCGGTAGAACTACAATTACTATACTCACTACTCTTAGTATTATCAATCTAACTCATATTATTAGCCATATTATGCTTATATGATCGATAGAACGACAATTACTATGCATATTACTCTTATTATTATCAATCTAACTCATATTATTAGCCATATTATAGTTATATGATTGACAGGACGACAATTACTATACTTATTACACTCACTGTTATCAATCTAACTCATATTATTAACAATATTATGCAAATTTGATCGATAGAACGACAATCACTATACTTATTACTCTTATTATTATCAACCTAACTCATATTATTAGCCATATTATGCTTATATGATCGATAGAACGACAATTACTACACTTATTACTCTTATTATTATCAATCTAACTCTTATTATTAGCCATATTATGCTTATAATATCGATAGAACGACAATTACTATACTTATTACTGTTATTATTATCAATCTAACTCATATTATGAGCCATATTATGCTTAAATGATCGATAGAACTACAATTACTATACTCATTACTCTTATTATTATCAATCTAACCCATATTATTAGCCATATTATGCTTATATGATCGTTAGAGCGAGAATTACTATACTCACTACTATTAGTATTATCAATCTAACTCATATTATTCGCCATATTATGCTTAAATGATCGATAGAACGACAATTACTATACTTATTACTCTTATTATTATCAATCTAACTCATATTATTAACCATACTATACTTATATGATCGACAGAACGACAATTACTATACTTATTACACTTACTATTATCAATCTAACTCATATTATTAGCCATATTATGCTTATATGATCGATAGAACGACAATTACTATACTCATTACTCTTATTATTATCAATCTAACTCATATTATTAGCCATATTATGCTTATATGATCGATAGAACGACAATTACTGTACTTATTGCTCTTATCATTATCGATCTAACTCATATAATTAACCATATTATGCAGATATGATCGATAGAACTACAATTACTATACTCATTACTCTTATTATTATCAATCTAACTCTTATTATTAGCCATATTATGCTTATAATATCGATAGAACGACAATTACTATACTTATTACTGTTATTATTATCAATCTAACTCATATTATTAGCCATATTATGCTTAAATGATCGATAGAACTACAATTACTATACTCATTACTCTTATTATTATCAATCTAACCCATATTATTAGCCATATTATGCTTATATGATCGATAGAACGAGAATTACTATACTCACTACTATTAGTATTATCAATCTAACTCATATTATTAGCCATATTATGCTTATATTGTCGATAGAACGACAATTACTATACTTATTACTGTTATTACTATCAATCTAACTCATATTATTAGCCATATTATGCTTAAATGATCGATAGAACGACAATTACTATACTTATTACTCTTATTCTTATCAATCTAACTCATATTATTAACCATACTATACTTATATGATCGAAAGAACGACAATTACTATACTTATTACACTTGCTATTATCAATCTAACTCATATTATTAGCCATATTATGCTTATATGATCGATAGAACGACAATTACTGTACTTATTGCTCTTATCATTATCGATCTAACTCATATTATTAACCATATTATGCAGATATGATCGATAGCACGACATTTGCTATACCTAGTACTCCTATTATTATGGATCTAACTCATATTATTAACCATATTATGCAGATATGATCTATAGAACTACAATTACTATACTCATTACTCTTATTATTATCAATCTAACTCATATTATTAGCCATATTATGCTTATATGATCGACAGAACGACAATTACTATACTTATTACACTCACTATTATCAATCTAACTCATATTATTAACCATATTATGCAGATATGATCGATAGCACGACATTTACTATACTTACTACTCTTATTATTATCAATCTAACTCATATTATTAGCCATATTATGCTTATAATATCGATAGAACGACAATTACTATACTTATTACTGTTATTATTATCAATCTAACTCATATTATGAGCCATATTATGCTTAAATGATCGATAGAACTACAATTACTATACTCATTACTCTTATTATTATCAATCTAACCCATATTATTAGCCATATTATGCTTATATGATCGATAGAACGAGAATTACTATACTCACTACTATTAGTATTATCAATCCAACTCATATTATTAGCCATATTATGCTTAAATGATCGGTAGAACTACAATTACTATACTCACTACTCTTAGTATTATCAATCTAACTCATATTATTAGCCATATTATGCTTATATGATCGATAGAACGACAATTACTATGCATATTACTCTTATTATTATCAATCTAACTCATATTATTAGCCATATTATGGTTATATGATTGACACGACGACAATTACTATACTTATTACACTCACTGTTATCAATCTAACTCATATTATTAACCATATTATGCAAATTTGATCGATAGAACGACAATCACTATACTTATTACTCTTATTATTATCAACCTAACTCATATTATTAGCCATATTATGCTTATATGATCGATAGAACGAGAATTACTATACTCACTACTATTAGTATTATCAATCTAACTCATATTATTAGCCATATTATGCTTATATTGTCGATAGAACGACAATTACTATACTTATTACTGTTATTACTATCAATCTAACTCATATTATTAGCCATATTATGCTTAAATGATCGATAGAACGACAATTACTATACTTATTACTCTTATTATTATCAATCTAACTCATATTATTAACCATAGTATACTTATATGATCGACAGAACGACAATTACTATACTTATTACACTTACTATTATCAATCTAACTCATATTATTAGCCATATTATGCTTATATGATCGATAGCACGACATTTACTATATTTATTACTCTTATTATTATCAACCTAACTCATATTATTAGCCATATTATGCTTATATGATCGATAGAACGACAATTACTATACTTATTATTCTTATTTTTATCAGCCCAACTCATATTATTAGCCATATTATGCTTAAATGATAGATAGAACTACAATTACTATACTCATTACTCTTATTATTATCAATCTAATCCATATTATTAGCCATATTATGCTTATATGATCGATAGAACGAGAATTACTATACTCACTACTCTTAGTATTATCAATCTAACTCATATTATTAGCCATATTATGCTTATATTATCGACAGAGCGACAATTACTATACTTATTACTGTTATTACTATCAATCTAACTCATATTATTAGCCATATTATGCTTAAATGATCGATAGAACGACAATTCCTATTCTTATTACTCTTATTATTATCAATCTAACTCATATTATTAGCCATATTATGCTTATATGATCGGTAGAACGACAATTACTACACTTATTACTCTTATTATTATGAATCTAACTCATATTATTAACCATATTATGCAGATATGATCGATAGAACTACAATTACTATACTCATTACTCTTATTATTATCAATCTAACTCATATTATTGGCCATATTATGCTTATATGATCGATAGAACGAGAATTACTATACTCACTACTCTTAGTATTATCAATCTAACTCATATTATTAGCCATATTATGCTTAAATGATCGATAGAACGGCAATTACTATACTCATTACTCTTATTATTATCAATCTAACTCATATTATTAGCCATATTATGCTTATATGATCGATAGAATGAGAATTACTATACTCACTACTCTGAGTATTATCAATCTAACTCATATTATTAGCCATATTATGCTTAAATGATCGATAGAACTACAATTACTATACTCATTACTCTTATTATTATCAATCTAACCCATATTATTAGCCATATTATGCTTATATGATCGATAGAACGAGAAATACTATACTCACTACTCTTAGTATTATCAATCTAACTCATATTATTAGCCATATTATGTTTATATTATCGATAGAACGACAATTACTATACTTATTACTCTTATTATTATCAATCTAATTCATATTATTAACCATATTATGCTAATATGATCGGTAGAACGACAATTACTATACTTATTACACTCCCTGTTATCAATCTAACTCATATTATTAACCATATTGTGCAGATATGATCGATAGCACGACATTTACTATACACGTTACTCTTACTATTATCAATCTAACTCATATTATTAACCATATTATGCAGATATAATCGATAGCACGACATTTACTATACACATTACTCTTACTATTATCAATCTAACTCCTATTATTAACCATATTATGCAGATATGATCGATAGCACGACATTTACTATACTTACTACTCTTATTATTATCAATCTAACTCATATTATTAGCCATATTATGCTTAAATGATCGATAGAACGACAATTACTATACTTATTACTCTTATTATTATGAATCTAACTCATATTATTAGCCATATTATGCTTATATGAGCAATAGAACTACAATTATTATACTTATTACTCTTATTATTATCAATCTAACTCATATTATTAACCATATAATGCAGATATGATCGATAGCACGACATTTACTATACTTACTACTCTTATTATTATCAATCTAACTCATATTATTAGCCATATTATGCTTCTATGATCGATAGAACGAGAATTACTATACCCACTACTCTTAGTATTATCAATCTAACTCATATTATTAGCCATATTATGCTTATATTATCGATAGAACGACAATTACTATACTTATTACTTTTATTATCATCAATCCAACTCATATTATTAGCCATATTATGCTTAAATGATCGATAGAACTACAATTACTATACTCACTACTCTTAGTATTATCAATCTAACTCATATTATTAGCCATATTATGCTAATATGATCGAGAGAACGATAATTACTATACTTATTACACTCACTGTTATCAATCTAACTCATATTATTAACCATATTATGCAAATTTGATCGATAGAACGACAATCACTATACTTATTACTCTTATTATTATCAACCTAACTCATACTATTAGCCATATTATGCTTATATGATCGATAGAACGACAATTACTATACTTATTACTCTTATTATTATGAATCTAACTCATATTATTAACCATATTATGCAGATATGATCGATAGAACTACAATTACTATACTCATTACTCTTATTATTATGAATCTAACTCTTATTATTAGCCATATTATGCTTATATGATCGATAGAACGACAATTACTGTACTTATTACTCTTATCATTATCGATCTAACTCATATTATTAACCATATTATGCTAATATGATCGATAGAACGACAATTACTATACTTATTACACCCACTGTTATCAATCAAACTCATATTATTAACCATATTATGCAGATATGATCGATAGCACGACATTTACTATACTTATTACTCTTATTATTATCAACCTAACTCATATTATTAGCCATATTATGCTTATATGATCGATAGAACGACAATTACTATACTTATTATTCTTATTTTTATCAACCCAACCCATATTATTCGCCATATTATGCTTAAATGATCGATGGAACGACAATTACTATACTTATTACTCTTATTATTATGAATCTAACTCATATTATTAGCCATATTATGCTTAAATGATCGCTAGAACTACAATTACTATACTCACTACTGTTAGTATTATCAATCTAACTCATATTATTAGCCATATTATGCTTATATGATCGATAGAACGACAATTACTATACTTATTACTCTTATTATTATCAATTTAACTCATATTATTAGCCATATTATGCTTATATGATCGGTAGAACGACAATTACTACACTTATTACTCTTATTATTATGAATCTAACTCATATTATTAACCATATTATGCAGATATGATCGATAGAACTACAATTACTATACTCATTACTCTTATTATTATCAATCTAACTCATATTATTGGCCATATTATGCTTATATGATCGATAGAACGAGAATTACTATACTCACTACTCTTAGTATTATCAATCTAACTCATATTATTAGCCATATTATGCTTAAATGATCGATAGAACGGCAATTACTATACTCATTACTCTTATTATTATCAATCTAACTCATATTATTAGCCATATTATGCTTATATGATCGATAGAATGAGAATTACTATACTCACTACTCTGAGTATTATCAATCTAACTCATATTATTAGCCATATTATGCTTAAATGATCGATAGAACTACAATTACTATACTCATTACTCTTATTATTATCAATCTAACCCATATTATTAGCCATATTATGCTTATATGATCGATAGAACGAGAAATACTATACTCACTACTCTTAGTATTATCAATCTAACTCATATTATTAGCCATATTATGTTTATATTATCGATAGAACGACAATTACTATACTTATTACTCTTATTATTATCAATCTAATTCATATTATTAACCATATTATGCTAATATGATCGGTAGAACGACAATTACTATACTTATTACACTCCCTGTTATCAATCTAACTCATATTATTAACCATATTGTGCAGATATGATCGATAGCACGACATTTACTATACACGTTACTCTTACTATTATCAATCTAACTCATATTATTAACCATATTATGCAGATATAATCGATAGCACGACATTTACTATACACATTACTCTTACTATTATCAATCTAACTCCTATTATTAACCATATTATGCAGATATGATCGATAGCACGACATTTACTATACTTACTACTCTTATTATTATCAATCTAACTCATATTATTAGCCATATTATGCTTAAATGATCGATAGAACGACAATTACTATACTTATTACTCTTATTATTATGAATCTAACTCATATTATTAGCCATATTATGCTTATATGAGCAATAGAACTACAATTATTATACTTATTACTCTTATTATTATCAATCTAACTCATATTATTAACCATATAATGCAGATATGATCGATAGCACGACATTTACTATACTTACTACTCTTATTATTATCAATCTAACTCATATTATTAGCCATATTATGCTTCTATGATCGATAGAACGAGAATTACTATACCCACTACTCTTAGTATTATCAATCTAACTCATATTATTAGCCATATTATGCTTATATTATCGATAGAACGACAATTACTATACTTATTACTTTTATTATCATCAATCCAACTCATATTATTAGCCATATTATGCTTAAATGATCGATAGAACTACAATTACTATACTCACTACTCTTAGTATTATCAATCTAACTCATATTATTAGCCATATTATGCTTATATGATCGATAGAACGACAATTACTGTACTTATTACTCTCATCATTATCGATCTAACTCTTATTATTAGCCATATTATGCTTATAATATCGATAGAACGACAATTACTATGCTTATTACTCTTATTATTATCAATCTAACTCATATTATTAGCCATATTATGGTTATATGATTGACAGGACGACAATTACTACACTTATTACTCTTATTATTATGAATCTAACTCATATTATTAACCATATTATGCAGATATGATCGATAGAACTACAATTACTATACTCATTACTCTTATTATTATCAATCTAACTCTTATTATTAGCCATATTATGCTTATAATATCGATAGAACGACAATTACTATACTTATTACTGTTATTATTATCAATCTAACTCATATTATGAGCCATATTATGCTTAAATGATCGATAGAACTACAATTACTATACTCATTACTCTTATTATTATCAATCTAACCCATATTATTAGCCATATTATGCTTATATGATCGATAGAACGAGAATTACTATACTCACTACTATTAGTATTATCAATCTAACTCATATTATTAGCCATATTATGCTTATATTGTCGATAGAACGACAATTACTATACTTATTACTGTTATTACTATCAATCTAACTCATATTATTAGCCATATTATGCTTAAATGATCGATAGAACGACAATTACTATACTTATTACACTCACTGTTATCAATCTAACTCATATTATTAACCATATTATGCAGATATGATCGATAGCACGACAATTACTATACTTATTACTCTTATTATTTTCAATCTAACTCATATTATTAGCCATATTATGCTTATATGAGCAATAGAACTACAATTACTATACTTATTACTCTTATTATTATCAATCTAACTCATATTATTAACCATATAATGCAGATATGATCGATAGCACGACATTTACTATACTTACTACTCTTATTATTATCAATCTAACTCATATTATTAGCCATATTATGCTTCTATGATCGATAGAACGAGAATTACTATACCCACTACTCTTAGTATTATCAATCTAACTCATATTATTAGCCATATTATGCTTATATTATCGATAGAACGACAATTACTATACTTATTACTTTTATTATTATCAATCCAACTCATATTATTAGCCATATTATGCTTAAATGATCGATAGAACTACAATTACTATACTCACTACTCTTAGTATTATCAATCTAACTCATATTATTAGCCATATTATGCTTATATGATCGATAGAACGACAATTACTATACTCATTACTCTTATTATTATCAATCTAACTCATATTATTAGCCATATTATGCTTATATGATCGATAGAATGAGAATTACTATACTCACTACTCTGAGTATTATCAATCTAACTCATATTATTAGCCATATTATGCTTAAATGATCGATAGAACTACAATTACTATACTTATTACTCTTATTATTATCAATCTAATTCATATTATTAACCATATTATGCTAATATGATCGGTAGAACGACAATTACTATACTTATTACACTCACTGTTATCAATCTAACTCATATTATTAACCATATTGTGCAGATATGATCGATAGCACGACATTTACTATACACGTTACTCTTACTATTATCAATCTAACTCATATTATTAACCATATTATGCAGATATAATCGATAGCACGACATTTACTATACACATTACTCTTACTATTATCAATCTAACTCCTATTATTAACCATATTATGCAGATATGATCGATAGCACGACATTTACTATACTTATTACTCTTATTATTATCAACCTAACTCATATTATTAGCCATATTATGCTTATATGATCGATAGAACGACAATTACTATACTTATTATTCTTATTTTTATCAACCCAACCCATATTATTCGCCATATTATGCTTAAATGATCGATGGAACGACAATTACTATACTTATTACTCTTATTATTATGAATCTAACTCATATTATTAGCCATATTATGCTTAAATGATCGCTAGAACTACAATTACTATACTCACTACTGTTAGTATTATCAATCTAACTCATATTATTAGCCATATTATGCTTATATGATCGATAGAACGACAATTACTATGCTTATTACTCTTATTATTATCAATCTAACTCATATTATTAACCATATTATCCTTAAATGATCGCTAGTACGACAATTACTATACTTATTACTCTTATTATTATGAATCTAACTCATATTATTAACCATATTATGTAGATATGATCGATAGAACTACAATTACTATACTCATTACTCTTATTATTATCAATCTAACCCATATTATTAGCCATATTATGCTTATATGATCGATAGAACGAGAAATACTATACTCACTACTCTTAGTATTATCAATCTAACTCATATTATTAGCCATATTATGTTTATATTATCGATAGAACGACAATTACTATACTTATTACTCTTATTATTATCAATCTAATTCATATTATTAACCATATTATGCTAATATGATCGGTAGAACGACAATTACTATACTTATTACACTCCCTGTTATCAATCTAACTCATATTATTAACCATATTGTGCAGATATGATCGATAGCACGACATTTACTATACACGTTACTCTTACTATTATCAATCTAACTCATATTATTAACCATATTATGCAGATATAATCGATAGCACGACATTTACTATACACATTACTCTTACTATTATCAATCTAACTCCTATTATTAACCATATTATGCAGATATGATCGATAGCACGACATTTACTATACTTACTACTCTTATTATTATCAATCTAACTCATATTATTAGCCATATTATGCTTAAATGATCGATAGAACGACAACTACTATACTTATTACTCTTATTATTATGAATCTAACTCATATTATTAGCCATATTATGCTTATATGAGCAATAGAACTACAATTATTATACTTATTACTCTTATTATTATCAATCTAACTCATATTATTAACCATATAATGCAGATATGATCGATAGCACGACATTTACTATACTTACTACTCTTATTATTATCAATCTAACTCATATTATTAGCCATATTATGCTTCTATGATCGATAGAACGAGAATTACTATACCCACTACTCTTAGTATTATCAATCTAACTCATATTATTAGCCATATTATGCTTATATTATCGATAGAACGACAATTACTATACTTATTACTTTTATTATCATCAATCCAACTCATATTATTAGCCATATTATGCTTAAATGATCGATAGAACTACAATTACTATACTCACTACTCTTAGTATTATCAATCTAACTCATATTATTAGCCATATTATGCTAATATGATCGAGAGAACGATAATTACTATACTTATTACACTCACTGTTATCAATCTAACTCATATTATTAACCATATTATGCAAATTTGATCGATAGAACGACAATCACTATACTTATTACTCTTATTATTATCAACCTAACTCATACTATTAGCCATATTATGCTTATATGATCGATAGAACGACAATTACTATACTTATTACTCTTATTATTATGAATCTAACTCATATTATTAACCATATTATGCAGATATGATCGATAGAACTACAATTACTATACTCATTACTCTTATTATTATGAATCTAACTCTTATTATTAGCCATATTATGCTTATATGATCGATAGAACGACAATTACTGTACTTATTACTCTTATCATTATCGATCTAACTCATATTATTAACCATATTATGCTAATATGATCGATAGAACGACAATTACTATACTTATTACACCCACTGTTATCAATCAAACTCATATTATTAACCATATTATGCAGATATGATCGATAGCACGACATTTACTATACTTATTACTCTTATTATTATCAACCTAACTCATATTATTAGCCATATTATGCTTATATGATCGATAGAACGACAATTACTATACTTATTATTCTTATTTTTATCAACCCAACCCATATTATTCGCCATATTATGCTTAAATGATCGATGGAACGACAATTACTATACTTATTACTCTTATTATTATGAATCTAACTCATATTATTAGCCATATTATGCTTAAATGATCGCTAGAACTACAATTACTATACTCACTACTGTTAGTATTATCAATCTAACTCATATTATTAGCCATATTATGCTTATATGATCGATAGAACGACAATTACTATACTTATTACTCTTATTATTATCAATTTAACTCATATTATTAGCCATATTATGCTTATATGATCGATAGAACGACAATTACTATGCTTATTACTCTTATTATTATCAATCTAACTCATATTATTAACCATATTATCCTTAAATGATCGCTAGTACGACAATTACTATACTTATTACTCTTATTATTATGAATCTAACTCATATTATTAACCATATTATGTAGATATGATCGATAGAACTACAATTACTATACTCATTACTCTTATTATTATCAATCTAACTCATATTATTAGCCATATTATGCTTATATGATCGACAGAACGACAATTACTATACTTATTACACTTACTGTTATCAATCTAACTCATATTATTAACCATATTATGCTTATATGATCGATAGAACGACAATTACTGTACTTATTACTCTCATCATTATCGATCTAACTCTTATTATTAGCCATATTATGCTTATAATATCGATAGAACGACAATTACTATGCTTATTACTCTTATTATTATCAATCTAACTCATATTATTAGCCATATTATGGTTATATGATTGACAGGACGACAATTACTACACTTATTACTCTTATTATTATGAATCTAACTCATATTATTAACCATATTATGCAGATATGATCGATAGAACTACAATTACTATACTCATTACTCTTATTATTATCAATCTAACTCTTATTATTAGCCATATTATGCTTATAATATCGATAGAACGACAATTACTATACTTATTACTGTTATTATTATCAATCTAACTCATATTATGAGCCATATTATGCTTAAATGATCGATAGAACTACAATTACTATACTCATTACTCTTATTATTATCAATCTAACCCATATTATTAGCCATATTATGCTTATATGATCGATAGAACGAGAATTACTATACTCACTACTATTAGTATTATCAATCTAACTCATATTATTAGCCATATTATGCTTATATTGTCGATAGAACGACAATTACTATACTTATTACTGTTATTACTATCAATCTAACTCATATTATTAGCCATATTATGCTTAAATGATCGATAGAACGACAATTACTATACTTATTACACTCACTGTTATCAATCTAACTCATATTATTAACCATATTATGCAGATATGATCGATAGCACGACAATTACTATACTTATTACTCTTATTATTTTCAATCTAACTCATATTATTAGCCATATTATGCTTATATGAGCAATAGAACTACCATTACTATACTTATTACTCTTATTATTATCAATCTAACTCATATTATTAACCATATAATGCAGATATGATCGATAGCACGACATTTACTATACTTACTACTCTTATTATTATCAATCTAACTCATATTATTAGCCATATTATGCTTCTATGATCGATAGAACGAGAATTACTATACCCACTACTCTTAGTATTATCAATCTAACTCATATTATTAGCCATATTATGCTTATATTATCGATAGAACGACAATTACTATACTTATTACTTTTATTATTATCAATCCAACTCATATTATTAGCCATATTATGCTTAAATGATCGATAGAACTACAATTACTATACTCACTACTCTTAGTATTATCAATCTAACTCATATTATTAGCCATATTATGCTTATATGATCGATAGAACGACAATTACTATACTCATTACTCTTATTATTATCAATCTAACTCATATTATTAGCCATATTATGCTTATATGATCGATAGAATGAGAATTACTATACTCACTACTCTGAGTATTATCAATCTAACTCATATTATTAGCCATATTATGCTTAAATGATCGATAGAACTACAATTACTATACTTATTACTCTTATTATTATCAATCTAATTCATATTATTAACCATATTATGCTAATATGATCGGTAGAACGACAATTACTATACTTATTACACTCACTGTTATCAATCTAACTCATATTATTAACCATATTGTGCAGATATGATCGATAGCACGACATTTACTATACACGTTACTCTTACTATTATCAATCTAACTCATATTATTAACCATATTATGCAGATATAATCGATAGCACGACAATAACTATACACATTACTCTTACTATTATCAATCTAACTCCTATTATTAACCATATTATGCAGATATGATCGATAGCACGACATTTACTATACTTATTACTCTTATTATTATCAACCTAACTCATATTATTAGCCATATTATGCTTATATGATCGATAGAACGACAATTACTATACTTATTATTCTTATTTTTATCAACCCAACCCATATTATTCGCCATATTATGCTTAAATGATCGATGGAACGACAATTACTATACTTATTACTCTTATTATTATGAATCTAACTCATATTATTAGCCATATTATGCTTAAATGATCGCTAGAACTACAATTACTATACTCACTACTGTTAGTATTATCAATCTAACTCATATTATTAGCCATATTATGCTTATATGATCGATAGAACGACAATTACTATACTTATTACTCTTATTATTATCAATTTAACTCATATTATTAGCCATATTATGCTTATATGATCGATAGAACGACAATTACTATGCTTATTACTCTTATTATTATCAATCTAACTCATATTATTAACCATATTATCCTTAAATGATCGCTAGTACGACAATTACTATACTTATTACTCTTATTATTATGAATCTAACTCATATTATTAACCATATTATGTAGATATGATCGATAGAACTACAATTACTATACTCATTACTCTTATTATTATCAATCTAACTCATATTATTAGCCATATTATGCTTATATGATCAACAGAACGACAATTACTATACTTATTACACTTACTGTTATCAATCTAACTCATATTATTAACCATATTATGCTTATATGATCGATAGAACGACAATTACTGTACTTATTACTCTCATCATTATCGATCTAACTCTTATTATTAGCCATATTATGCTTATAATATCGATAGAACGACAATTACTATGCTTATTACTCTTATTATTATCAATCTAACTCATATTATTAGCCATATTATGGTTATATGATTGACAGGACGACAATTACTACACTTATTACTCTTATTATTATGAATCTAACTCATATTATTAACCATATTATGCAGATATGATCGATAGAACTACAATTACTATACTCATTACTCTTATTATTATCAATCTAACTCTTATTATTAGCCATATTATGCTTATAATATCGATAGAACGACAATTACTATACTTATTACTGTTATTATTATCAATCTAACTCATATTATGAGCCATATTATGCTTAAATGATCGATAGAACTACAATTACTATACTCATTACTCTTATTATTATCAACCTAACCCATATTATTAGCCATATTATGCTTATATGATCGATAGAACGAGAATTACTATACTCACTACTATTAGTATTATCAATCTAACTCATATTATTAGCCATATTATGCTTATATTGTCGATAGAACGACAATTACTATACTTATTACTGTTATTACTATCAATCTAACTCATATTATTAGCCATATTATGCTTAAATGATCGATAGAACGACAATTACTATACTTATTACACTCACTGTTATCAATCTAACTCATATTATTGACCATATTATGCAGATATGATCGATAGCACGACAATTACTATACTTATTACTCTTATTATTTTCAATCTAACTCATATTATTAGCCATATTATGCTTATATGAGCAATAGAACTACAATTACTATACTTATTACTCTTATTATTATCAATCTAACTCATATTATTAACCATATAATGCAGATATGATCGATAGCACGACATTTACTATACTTACTACTCTTATTATTATCAATCTAACTCATATTATTAGCCATATTATGCTTCTATGATCGATAGAACGAGAATTACTATACCCACTACTCTTAGTATTATCAATCTAACTCATATTATTAGCCATATTATGCTTATATTATCGATAGAACGACAATTACTATACTTATTACTTTTATTATTATCAATCCAACTCATATTATTAGCCATATTATGCTTAAATGATCGATAGAACTACAATTACTATACTCACTACTCTTAGTATTATCAATCTAACTCATATTATTAGCCATATTATGCTTATATGATCGATAGAACGACAATTACTATACTCATTACTCTTATTATTATCAATCTAACTCATATTATTAGCCATATTATGCTTATGTGATCGATAGAATGAGAATTACTATACTCACTACTCTGAGTATTATCAATCTAACTCATATTCTTAGCCATATTATGCTTAAATGATCGATAGAACTACAATTACTATACTCATTACTCTTATCATTATCAATCTAACCCATATTATTAGCCATATTATGCTTATATGATCGATAGAACGAGAAATACTATACTCACTACTCTTAGTATTATCAATCTAACTCATATTATTAGCCATATTATGTTTATATTATCGATAGAACGACAATTACTATACTTATTACTCTTATTATTATCAATCTAATTCATATTATTAACCATATTATGCTAATATGATCGGTAGAACGACAATTACTATACTTATTACACTCACTGTTATCAATCTAACTCATATTATTAACCATATTGTGCAGATATGATCGATAGCACGACATTTACTATACACGTTACTCTTACTATTATCAATCTAACTCATATTATTAACCATATTATGCAGATATAATCGATAGCACGACATTTACTATACACATTACTCTTACTATTATCAATCTAACTCCTATTATTAACCATATTATGCAGATATGATCGATAGCACGACATTTACTATACTTATTACTCTTATTATTATCAACCTAACTCATATTATTAGCCATATTATGCTTATATGATCGATAGAACGACAATTACTATACTTATTATTCTTATTTTTATCAACCCAACCCATATTATTCGCCATATTATGCTTAAATGATCGATGGAACGACAATTACTATACTTATTACTCTTATTATTATGAATCTAACTCATATTATTAGCCATATTATGCTTAAATGATCGCTAGAACTACAATTACTATACTCACTACTGTTAGTATTATCAATCTAACTCATATTATTAGCCATATTATGCTTATATGATCGATAGAACGACAATTACTATACTTATTACTCTTATTATTATCAATTTAACTCATATTATTAGCCATATTATGCTTATATGATCGATAGAACGACAATTACTATGCTTATTACTCTTATTATTATCAATCTAACTCATATTATTAACCATATTATCCTTAAATGATCGCTAGTACGACAATTACTATACTTATTACTCTTATTATTATGAATCTAACTCATATTATTAACCATATTATGTAGATATGATCGATAGAACTACAATTACTATACTCATTACTCTTATTATTATCAATCTAACTCATATTATTAGCCATATTATGCTTATATGATCGACAGAACGACAATTACTATACTTATTACACTTACTGTTATCAATCTAACTCATATTATTAACCATATTATGCTTATATGATCGATAGAACGACAATTACTGTACTTATTACTCTCATCATTATCGATCTAACTCTTATTATTAGCCATATTATGCTTATAATATCGATAGAACGACAATTACTATACTTATTACTGTTATTATTATCAATCTAACTCATACTATTAGCCATATTATGCTTACATGATCGATAGAACGACAATTACTATGCTTATTACTCTTATTATTATCAATCTAACTCATATTATTAGCCATATTATGGTTATATGATTGACAGGACGACAATTACTACACTTATTACTCTTATTATTATGAATCTAACTCATATTATTAACCATATTATGCAGATATGATCGATAGAACTACAATTACTATACTCATTACTCTTATTATTATCAATCTAACTCTTATTATTAGCCATATTATGCTTATAATATCGATAGAACGACAATTACTATACTTATTACTGTTATTATTATCAATCTAACTCATATTATGAGCCATATTATGCTTAAATGATCGATAGAACTACAATTACTATACTCATTACTCTTATTATTATCAATCTAACCCATATTATTAGCCATATTATGCTTATATGATCGATAGAACGAGAATTACTATACTCACTACTATTAGTATTATCAATCTAACTCATATTATTAGCCATATTATGCTTATATTGTCGATAGAACGACAATTACTATACTTATTACTGTTATTACTATCAATCTAACTCATATTATTAGCCATATTATGCTTAAATGATCGATAGAACGACAATTACTATACTTATTACACTCACTGTTATCAATCTAACTCATATTATTAACCATATTATGCAGATATGATCGATAGCACGACAATTACTATACTTATTACTCTTATTATTTTCAATCTAACTCATATTATTAGCCATATTATGCTTATATGAGCAATAGAACTACAATTACTATACTTATTACTCTTGTTATTATCAATCTAACTCATATTATTAACCATATTATGCAGATATGATCGATAGAACTACAATTACTATACACATTACTCTTATTATTATCAATCTAACTCGTATTATTAGCCATATTATGCTTAAATGATCGATAGAACGACAATTACTATACTCATTACTCTTATTATTATCAATCTAACTCATATTATTAGCCATATTATGCTTATATGATCGACAGAACGACAATTACTATACTTATTACACTCACTATTATCAATCTAACTCATATTATTAACCATACTATGCAGATATGATCGATAGCACGACATTTACTATACTTATTACTCTTATTATCATCAATCTAACTCATATTATTGGCCATATTATGCTTAAATGATCGATAGAACGACAATTACTATACTTATTACTCTTATTATTATGAATCTAACTCATATTATTAGCCATATTATGCTTATATGAGCAATAGAACTACAATTACTATACTTATTACTCTTATTATTATCAATCTAACTCATATTATTAACCATATAATGCAGATATGATCGATAGCACGACATTTACTATACTTACTACTCTTATTATTATCAATCTAACTCATATTATTAGCCATATTATGCTTCTATGATCGATAGAACGAGAATTACTATACCCACTACTCTTAGTATTATCAATCTAACTCATATTATTAGCCATATTATGCTTATATTATCGATAGAACGACAATTACTATACTTATTACTTTTATTATTATCAATCCAACTCATATTATTAGCCATATTATGCTTAAATGATCGATAGAACTACAATTACTATACTCACTACTCTTAGTATTATCAATCTAACTCATATTATTAGCCATATTATGCTTATATGATCGATAGAACGACAATTACTATACTCATTACTCTTATTATTATCAATCTAACTCATATTATTAGCCATATTATGCTTATATGATCGATAGAATGAGAATTACTATACTCACTACTCTGAGTATTATCAATCTAACTCATATTATTAGCCATATTATGTTTATATTATCGATAGAACGACAATTACTATACTTATTACTTTTATTATTATCAATCCAACTCATATTATTAGCCATATTATGCTTAAATGATCGATAGAACTACAATTACTATACTCACTACTCTTAGTATTATCAATCTAACTCATATTATTAGCCATATTATGCTAATATGATCGGGAGAACGATAATTACTATACTTATTACACTCACTGTTATCAATCTAACTCATATTATTAACCATATTACGCAGATATGATCGATAGAACTACAATTACTATACTCATTACTCTTATTATTATCAATCCAACTCATATTATTACCCATATTATGCTGATATGATCGATAGAACGACATTCACTATACTTATTACACTCACTATTATCAATCTAACTCATATTATTAACCATATTATGCAGATATGATCGATAGAACGACAATTACTATACTTATTACTCTTATTATTATCATTCTAACTCATATTATTAACCATATTAAGCCGATATGATCGATAGAGCTACAATTACTATACTCATTACTCTTATTATTATCAATCTAACTCATATTATTAGCCATATTATGCTTATATGATCGATAGAACGACAATTACTATACTCATTACTCTTATTATTATCAATCTAACTCATATTATTAGCCATACTATACTTATATGATCGACAGAACGACAATTGCTATACTTATTACACTTACTATTATCAATCTAACTCATATTATTAGCCATATTATGCTTATATGATCGATAGAACGACAATTACTGTACTTATTACTCTTATCATTATCGATCTAACTCATATTATTAACCATATTATGCTAATATGATCGATAGAACGACAATTACTATACTTATTACACCCACTGTTATCAATCAAACTCATATTATTAACAATATTATGCAGATATGATCGATAGCACGACATTTACTATACTTATTACTCTTATTATTATCAACCTAACTCATATTATTAGCCATATTATGCTTATATGATCGATAGAACGACAATTACTATACTTATTATTCTTATTTTTATCAACCCAACCCATATTATTCGCCATATTATGCTTAAATGATCGATGGAACGACAATTACTATACTTATTACTCTTATTATTATGAATCTAACTCATATTATTAGCCATATTATGCTTAAATGATCGCTAGAACTACAATTACTATACTCACTACTGTTAGTATTATCAATCTAACTCATATTATTAGCCATATTATGCTTATATGATCGATAGAACGACAATTACTATACTTATTACTCTTATTATTATCAATTTAACTCATATTATTAGCCATATTATGCTTATATGATCGATAGAACGACAATTACTATGCTTATTACTCTTATTATTATCAATCTAACTCATATTATTAACCATATTAGCCTTAAATGATCGCTAGTACGACAATTACTATACTTATTACTCTTATTATTATGAATCTAACTCATATTATTAACCATATTATGTAGATATGATCGATAGAACTACAATTACTATACTCATTACTCTTATTATTATCAATCTAACTCATATTATTAGCCATATTATGCTTATATGATCGACAGAACGACAATTACTATACTTATTACACTTACTGTTATCAATCTAACTCATATTATTAACCATATTATGCTTATATGATCGATAGAACGACAATTACTGTACTTATTACTCTCATCATTATCGATCTAACTCTTATTATTAGCCATATTATGCTTATAATATCGATAGAACGACAATTACTATACTTATTACTGTTATTATTATCAATCTAACTCATACTATTAGCCATATTATGCTTATATGATCGATAGAACGACAATTACTATGCTTATTAGTCTTATTATTATCAATCTAACTCATATTATTAACCATATTATCCTTAAATGATCGCTAGTACGACAATTACTATACTTATTACTCTTATTATTATGAATCTAACTCATATTATTAACCATATTATGTAGATATGATCGATAGAACTACAATTACTATACTCATTACTCTTATTATTATCAATCTAACTCATATTATTAGCCATATTATGCTTATATGATCGACAGAACGACAATTACTATACTTATTACACTTACTGTTATCAATCTAACTCATATTATTAACCATATTATGCTTATATGATCGATAGAACGACAATTACTGTACTTATTACTCTCATCATTATCGATCTAACTCTTATTATTAGCCATATTATGCTTATAATATCGATAGAACGACAATTACTATGCTTATTACTCTTATTATTATCAATCTAACTCATATTATTAGCCATATTATGGTTATATGATTGACAGGACGACAATTACTACACTTATTACTCTTATTATTATGAATCTAACTCATATTATTAACCATATTATGCAGATATGATCGATAGAACTACAATTACTATACTCATTACTCTTATTATTATCAATCTAACTCTTATTATTAGCCATATTATGCTTATAATATCGATAGAACGACAATTACTATACTTATTACTGTTATTATTATCAATCTAACTCATATTATGAGCCATATTATGCTTAAATGATCGATAGAACTACAATTACTATACTCATTACTCTTATTATTATCAATCTAACCCATATTATTAGCCATATTATGCTTATATGATCGATAGAACGAGAATTACTATACTCACTACTATTAGTATTATCAATCTAACTCATATTATTAGCCATATTATGCTTATATTGTCGATAGAACGACAATTACTATACTTATTACTGTTATTACTATCAATCTAACTCATATTATTAGCCATATTATGCTTAAATGATCGATAGAACGACAATTACTATACTTATTACACTCACTGTTATCAATCTAACTCATATTATTAACCATATTATGCAGATATGATCGATAGCACGACAATTACTATACTTATTACTCTTATTATTTTCAATCTAACTCATATTATTAGCCATATTATGCTTATATGAGCAATAGAACTACAATTACTATACTTATTACTCTTATTATTATCAATCTAACTCATATTATTAACCATATAATGCAGATATGATCGATAGCACGACATTTACTATACTTACTACTCTTATTATTATCAATCTAACTCATATTATTAGCCATATTATGCTTCTATGATCGATAGAACGAGAATTACTATACCCACTACTCTTAGTATTATCAATCTAACTCATATTATTAGCCATATTATGCTTATATTATCGATAGAACGACAATTACTATACTTATTACTTTTATTATTATCAATCCAACTCATATTATTAGCCATATTATGCTTAAATGATCGATAGAACTACAATTACTATACTCACTACTCTTAGTATTATCAATCTAACTCATATTATTAGCCATATTATGCTTATATGATCGATAGAACGACAATTACTATACTCATTACTCTTATTATTATCAATCTAACTCATATTATTAGCCATATTATGCTTATATGATCGATAGAATGAGAATTACTATACTCACTACTCTGAGTATTATCAATCTAACTCATATTATTAGCCATATTATGCTTAAATGATCGATAGAACTACAATTACTATACTCATTACTCTTATTATTATCAATCTAACCCATATTATTAGCCATATTATGCTTATATGATCGATAGAACGAGAAATACTATACTCACTACTCTTAGTATTATCAATCTAACTCATATTATTAGCCATATTATGTTTATATTATCGATAGAACGACAATTACTATACTTATTACTCTTATTATTATCAATCTAATTCATATTATTAACCATATTATGCTAATATGATCGGTAGAACGACAATTACTATACTTATTACACTCACTGTTATCAATCTAACTCATATTATTAACCATATTGTGCAGATATGATCGATAGCACGACATTTACTATACACGTTACTCTTACTATTATCAATCTAACTCATATTATTAACCATATTATGCAGATATAATCGATAGCACGACATTTACTATACACATTACTCTTACTATTATCAATCTAACTCCTATTATTAACCATATTATGCAGATATGATCGATAGCACGACATTTACTATACTTATTACTCTTATTATTATCAACCTAACTCATATTATTAGCCATATTATGCTTATATGATCGATAGAACGACAATTACTATACTTATTATTCTTATTTTTATCAACCCAACCCATATTATTCGCCATATTATGCTTAAATGATCGATGGAACGACAATTACTATACTTATTACTCTTATTATTATGAATCTAACTCATATTATTAGCCATATTATGCTTAAATGATCGCTAGAACTACAATTACTATACTCACTACTGTTAGTATTATCAATCTAACTCATATTATTAGCCATATTATGCTTATATGATCGATAGAACGACAATTACTATACTTATTACTCTTATTATTATCAATTTAACTCATATTATTAGCCATATTATGCTTATATGATCGATAGAACGACAATTACTATGCTTATTACTCTTATTATTATCAATCTAACTCATATTATTAACCATATTATCCTTAAATGATCGCTAGTACGACAATTACTATACTTATTACTCTTATTATTATGAATCTAACTCATATTATTAACCATATTATGTAGATATGATCGATAGAACTACAATTACTATACTCACTACTCTTATTATTATCAATCTAACTCATATTATTAGCCATATTATGCTTATATGATCGACAGAACGACAATTACTATACTTATTACACTTACTGTTATCAATCTAACTCATATTATTACCCATATTATGCTTATATGATCGATAGAACGACAATTACTGTACTTATTACTCTCATCATTATCGATCTAACTCTTATTATTAGCCATATTATGCTTATAATATCGATAGAACGACAATTACTATACTTATTACTGTTATTATTATCAATCTAACTCATACTATTAGCCATATTATGCTTACATGATCGATAGAACGACAATTACTATGCTTATTACTCTTATTATTATCAATCTAACTCATATTATTAGCCATATTATGCTTATATGAGCAATAGAACTACAATTACTATACTTATTACTCTTATTATTATCAATCTAACTCATATTATTAACCATATAATGCAGATATGATCGATAGCACGACATTTACTATACTTACTACTCTTATTATTATCAATCTAACTCATATTATTAGCCATATTATGCTTCTATGATCGATAGAACGAGAATTACTATACCCACTACTCTTAGTATTATCAATCTAACTCATATTATTAGCCATATTATGCTTATATTATCGATAGAACGACAATTACTATACTTATTACTTTTATTATTATCAATCCAACTCATATTATTAGCCATATTATGCTTAAATGATCGATAGAACTACAATTACTATACTCACTACTCTTAGTATTATCAATCTAACTCATATTATTAGCCATATTATGCTTATATGATCGATAGAACGACAATTACTATACTCATTACTCTTATTATTATCAATCTAACTCATATTATTAGCCATATTATGCTTATATGATCGATAGAATGAGAATTACTATACTCACTACTCTGAGTATTATCAATCTAACTCATATTATTAGCCATATTATGCTTAAATGATCGATAGAACTACAATTACTATACTCATTACTCTTATTATTATCAATCTAACCCATATTATTAGCCATATTATGCTTATATGATCGATAGAACGAGAAATACTATACTCACTACTCTTAGTATTATCAATCTAACTCATATTATTAGCCATATTATGTTTATATTATCGATAGAACGACAATTACTATACTTATTACTCTTATTATTATCAATCTAATTCATATTATTAACCATATTATGCTAATATGATCGGTAGAACGACAATTACTATACTTATTACACTCACTGTTATCAATCTAACTCATATTATTAACCATATTGTGCAGATATGATCGATAGCACGACATTTACTATACACGTTACTCTTACTATTATCAATCTAACTCATATTATTAACCATATTATGCAGATATAATCGATAGCACGACATTTACTATACACATTACTCTTACTATTATCAATCTAACTCCTATTATTAACCATATTATGCAGATATGATCGATAGCACGACATTTACTATACTTACTACTCTTATTATTATCAATCTAACTCATATTATTAGCCATATTATGCTTCTATGATCGATAGAACGAGAATTACTATACCCACTACTCTTAGTATTATCAATCTAACTCATATTATTAGCCATATTATGCTTATATTATCGATAGAACGACAATTACTATACTTATTACTTTTATTATTATCAATCCAACTCATATTATTAGCCATATTATGCTTAAATGATCGATAGAACTACAATTACTATACTCACTACTCTTAGTATTATCAATCTAACTCATATTATTAGCCATATTATGCTAATATGATCGGGAGAACGATAATTACTATACTTATTACACTCACTGTTATCAATCTAACTCATATTATTAACCATATTATGCAGATATGATCGATAGAACTACAATTACTATACTCATTACTCTTATTATTATCAATCTAACTCTTATTATTAGCCATATTATGCTTATAATATCGATAGAACAACAATTACTATACTTATTACTGTTATTATTATCAATCTAACTCATATTATGAGCCATATTATGCTTAAATGATCGATAGAACTACAATTACTATACTCATTACTCTTATTATTATCAATCCAACTCATATTATTACCCATATTATGCTGATATGATCGATAGAACGACATTCACTATACTTATTACACTCACTATTATCAATCTAACTCATATTATTAACCATATTATGCAGATATGATCGATAGAACGACAATTACTATACTTATTACACTTATTATTATCATTCTAACTCATATTATTAACCATATTAAGCCGATATGATCGATAGAGCTACAATTACTATACTCATTACTCTTATTATTATCAATCTAACTCATATTATTAACCATATTATGCTAATATGATCGATAGAACGACAATTACTATACTTATTACACCCACTGTTATCAATCACACTCATATTATTAACCATATTATGCAGATATGATCGATAGAACGACAATTACTATACTCATTACTCTTATTATTATCAATCTAACTCATATTATTAGCCATACTATACTTATATGATCGACAGAACGACAATTGCTATACTTATTACACTTACTATTATCAATCTAACTCATGTTATTAGCCATATTATGCTTATATGATCGATAGAACGACAATTACTGTACTTATTACTCTTATCATTATCGATCTAACTCATATTATTAACCATATTATGCTTATATGATCGATAGAACGACAATTACTATACTTATTATTCTTATTTTTATCAACCCAACCCATATTATTCGCCATATTATGCTTAAATGATCGATGGAACGACAATTACTATACTTATTACTCTTATTATTATGAATCTAACTCATATTATTAGCCATATTATGCTTAAATGATCGCTAGAACTACAATTACTATACTCACTACTGTTAGTATTATCAATCTAACTCATATTATTAGCCATATTATGCTTATATGAGCAATAGAACTACAATTACTATACTTATTACTCTTGTTATTATCAATCTAACTCATATTATGAACCATATTATGCAGATATGATCGATAGAACTACAATTACTATACACATTACTCTTATTATTATCAATCTAACTCGTATTATTAGCCATATTATGCTTAAATGATCGATAGAACGACAATTACTATACTCATTACTCTTATTATTATCAATCTAACTCATATTATTAGCCATATTATGCTTATATGATCGACAGAACGACAATTACTATACTTATTACACTCACTATTATCAATCTAACTCATATTATTAACCATATTATGCAGATATGATCGATAGCACGACATTTACTATACTTATTACTCTTATTATCATCAATCTAACTCATATTATTGGCCATATTATGCTTAAATGATCGATAGAACTACAATTACTATACTTATTACTCTTATTATTATCAATCTAACTCATATTATTAACCATATAATGCAGATATGATCGATAGCACGACATTTACTATACTTACTACTCTTATTATTATCAATCTAACTCATATTATTAGCCATATTATGCTTCTATGATCGATAGAACGAGAATTACTATACCCACTACTCTTAGTATTATCAATCTAACTCATATTATTAGCCATATTATGCTTATATTATCGATAGAACGACAATTACTATACTTATTACTTTTATTATTATCAATCCAACTCATATTATTAGCCATATTATGCTTAAATGATCGATAGAACTACAATTACTATACTCACTACTCTTAGTATTATCAATCTAACCCATATTATTAGCCATATTATGCTTATATGATCGATAGAACGACAATTACTATACTCATTACTCTTATTATTATCAATCTAACTCATATTATTAGCCATATTATGCTTATATGATCGATAGAATGAGAATTACTATACTCACTACTCTGAGTATTATCAATCTAACTCATATTATTAGCCATATTATGCTTAAATGATCGATAGAACTACAATTACTATACTCATTACTCTTATTATTAGCAATCTAACCTATATTATTAGCCATATTATGCTTATATGATCGATAGAACGAGAAATACTATACTCACTACTCTTAGTATTATCAATCTAACTCATATTATTAGCCATATTATGTTTATATTATCGATAGAACGACAATTACTATACTTATTACTCTTATTATTATCAATCTAATTCATATTATTAACCATATTATGCTAATATGATCGGTAGAACGACAATTACTATACTTATTACACTCACTGTTATCAATCTAACTCATATTATTAACCATATTGTGCAGATATGATCGATAGCACGACATTTACTATACACGTTACTCTTACTATTATCAATCTAACTCATATTATTAACCATATTATGCAGATATAATCGATAGCACGACATTTACTATACACATTACTCTTACTATTATCAATCTAACTCCTATTATTAACCATATTATGCAGATATGATCGATAGCACGACATTTACTATACACATTACTCTTACTATTATCAATCTAACTCCTATTATTAACCATATTATGCAGATATGATCGATAGCACGACATTTACTATACTTACTACTCTTATTATTATCAATCTAACTCATATTATTAGCCATATTATGCTTATATGATCGATAGAATGAGAATTACTATACTCACTACTCTGAGTATTATCAATCTAACTCATATTATTAGCCATATTATGCTTAAATGATCGATAGAACTACAATTACTATACTCATTACTCTTATTATTAGCAATCTAACCTATATTATTAGCCATATTATGCTTATATGATCGATAGAACGAGAAATACTATACTCACTACTCTTAGTATTATCAATCTAACTCATATTATTAGCCATATTATGTTTATATTATCGATAGAACGACAATTACTATACTTATTACTCTTATTATTATCAATCTAATTCATATTATTAACCATATTATGCTAATATGATCGGTAGAACGACAATTACTATACTTATTACACTCACTGTTATCAATCTAACTCATATTATTAACCATATTGTGCAGATATGATCGATAGCACGACATTTACTATACACGTTACTCTTACTATTATCAATCTAACTCATATTATTAACCATATTATGCAGATATAATCGATAGCACGACATTTACTATACACATTACTCTTACTATTATCAATCTAACTCCTATTATTAACCATATTATGCAGATATGATCGATAGCACGACATTTACTATACTTACTACTCTTATTATTATCAATCTAACTCATATTATTAGCCATATTATGCTTAAATGATCGATAGAACGACAATTACTATACTTATTACTCTTATTATTATGAATCTAACTCATATTATTAGCCATATTATGCTTATATGAGCAATAGAACTACAATTACTATACTTATTACTCTTATTATTATCAATCTAACTCATATTATTAACCATATAATGCAGATATGATCGATAGCACGACATTTACTATACTTACTACTCTTATTATTATCAATCTAACTCATATTATTAGCCATATTATGCTTCTATGATCGATAGAACGAGAATTACTATACCCACTACTCTTAGTATTATCAATCTAACTCATATTATTAGCCATATTATGCTTATATTATCGATAGAACGACAATTACTATACTTATTACTTTTATTATTATCAATCCAACTCATATTATTAGCCATATTATGCTTAAATGATCGATAGAACTACAATTACTATACTCACTACTCTTAGTATTATCAATCTAACTCATATTATTAGCCATATTATGCTAATATGATCGGGAGAACGATAATTACTATACTTATTACACTCACTGTTATCAATCTAACTCATATTATTAACCATATTACGCAGATATGATCGATAGAACTACAATTACTATACTCATTACTCTTATTATTATCAATCTAACTCTTATTATTAGCCATATTATGCTTATAATATCGATAGAACAACAATTACTATACTTATTACTGTTATTATTATCAATCTAACTCATATTATGAGCCATATTATGCTTAAATGATCGATAGAACTACAATTACTATACTCATTACTCTTATTATTATCAATCCAACTCATATTATTACCCATATTATGCTGATATGATCGATAGAACGACATTCACTATACTTATTACACTCACTATTATCAATCTAACTCATATTATTAACCATATTATGCAGATATGATCGATAGAACGACAATTACTATACTTATTACTCTTATTATTATCATTCTAACTCATATTATTAACCATATTAAGCCGATATGATCGATAGAGCTACAATTACTATACTCATTACTCTTATTATTATCAATCTAACTCATATTATTAGCCATATTATGCTTATATGATCGATAGAACGACAATTACTATACTCATTACTCTTATTATTATCAATCTAACTCATATTATTAGCCATACTATACTTATATGATCGACAGAACGACAATTGCTATACATATTACACTTACTATTATCAATCTAACTCATATTATTAGCCATATTATGCTTATATGATCGATAGAACGACAATTACTGTACTTATTACTCTTATCATTATCGATCTAACTCATATTATTAACCATACTATGCTAATATGATCGATAGAACGACAATTACTATACTTATTACACCCACTGTTATCAATCAAACTCATATTATTAACCATATTATGCAGATATGATCGATAGCACGACATTTACTATACTTATTACTCTTATTATTATCAACCTAACTCATATTATTAGCCATATTATGCTTATATGATCGATAGAACGACAATTACTATACTTATTATTCTTATTTTTATCAACCCAACCCATATTATTCGCCATATTATGCTTAAATGATCGATGGAACGACAATTACTATACTTATTACTCTTATTATTATGAATCTAACTCATATTATTAGCCATATTATGCTTAAATGATCGCTAGAACTACAATTACTATACTCACTACTGTTAGTATTATCAATCTAACTCATATTATTAGCCATATTATGCTTATATGATCGATAGAACGACAATTACTATACTTATTACTCTTATTATTATCAATTTAACTCATATTATTAGCCATATTATGCTTATATGATCGATAGAACGACAATTACTATGCTTATTACTCTTATTATTATCAATCTAACTCATATTATTAACCATATTATCCTTAAATGATCGCTAGTACGACAATTACTATACTTATTACTCTTATTATTATGAATCTAACTCATATTATTAACCATATTATGTAGATATGATCGATAGAACTACAATTACTATACTCATTACTATTATTATCAATCTAACTCATATTATTAGCCATATTATGCTTATATGATCGACAGAACGACAATTACTATACTTATTACACCCACTGTTATCAATCAAACTCATATTATTAACCATATTATGCAGATATGATCGATAGAACGACAATTACTATACTCATTACTCTTATTATTATCAATCTAACTCATATTATTAGCCATACTATACTTATATGATCGACAGAACGACAATTGCTATACTTGTTACACTTACTATTATCAATCTAACTCATATTATTAGCCATATTATGCTTATATGATCGATAGAACGACAATTACTGTACTTATTACTCTTATCATTATCGATCTAACTCATATTATTAACCATATTATGCTTATATGATCGATAGAACGACAATTACTATACTTATTATTCTTATTTTTATCAACCCAACCCATATTATTCGCCATATTATGCTTAAATGATCGATGGAACGACAATTACTATACTTATTACTCTTATTATTATGAATCTAACTCATATTATTAGCCATATTATGCTTAAATGATCGCTAGAACTACAATTACTATACTCACTACTGTTAGTATTATCAATCTAACTCATATTATTAGCCATATTATGCTTATATGAGCAATAGAACTACAATTACTATACTTATTACTCTTGTTATTATCAATCTAACTCATATTCTTAGCCATATTATGCTTATATGATCGACAGAACGACAATTACTATACTTATTACACTCACTATTATCAATCTAACTCATATTATTAACCATATTATGCAGATATGATCGATAGCACGACATTTACTATACTTATTACTCTTATTATCATCAATCTAACTCATATTATTGGCCATATTATGCTTAAATGATCGATAGAACGACAATTACTATACTTATTACTCTTATTATTATGAATCTAACTCATATTATTAGCCATATTATGCTTACATGAGCAATAGAACTACAATTACTATACTTATTACTCTTATTATTATCAATCTAACTCATATTATTAACCATATAATGCAGATATGATCGATAGCACGACATTTACTATACTTACTACTCTTATTATTATCAATCTAACTCATATTATTAGCCATATTATGCTTCTATGATCGATAGAACGAGAATTACTATACCCACTACTCTTAGTATTATCAATCTAACTCATATTATTAGCCATATTATGCTTATATTATCGATAGAACGACAATTACTATACTTATTACTTTTATTATTATCAATCCAACTCATATTATTAGCCATATTATGCTTAAATGATCGATAGAACTACAATTACTATACTCACTACTCTTAGTATTATCAATCTAACCCATATTATTAGCCATATTATGCTTATATGATCGATAGAACGGCAATTACTATACTCATTACTCTTATTATTATCAATCTAACTCATATTATTAGCCATATTATGCTTATATGATCGATAGAATGAGAATTACTATACTCACTACTCTGAGTATTATCAATCTAACTCATATTATTAGCCATATTATGCTTAAATGATCGATAGAACTACAATTACTATACTCATTACTCTTATTATTAGCAATCTAACCCATATTATTAGCCATATTATGCTTATATGATCGATAGAACGAGAAATACTATACTCACTACTCTTAGTATTATCAATCTAACTCATATTATTAGCCATATTATGTTTATATTATCGATAGAACGACAATTACTATACTTATTACTCTTATTATTATCAATCTAATTCATATTATTAACCATATTATGCTAATATGATCGGTAGAACGACAATTACTATACTTATTACACTCACTGTTATCAATCTAACTCATATTATTAACCATATTGTGCAGATATGATCGATAGCACGACATTTACTATACACGTTACTCTTACTATTATCAATCTAACTCATATTATTAACCATATTATGCAGATATAATCGATAGCACGACATTTACTATACACATTACTCTTACTATTATCAATCTAACTCCTATTATTAACCATATTATGCAGATATGATCGATAGCACGACATTTACTATACTTACTACTCTTATTATTATCAATCTAACTCATATTATTAGCCATATTATGCTTAAACGATCGATAGAACGACAATTACTATACTTATTACTCTTATTATTATGAATCTAACTCATATTATTAGCCATATTATGCTTATATGAGCAATAGAACTACAATTACTATACTTATTACTCTTATTATTATCAATCTAACTCATATTATTAACCATATAATGCAGATATGATCGATAGCACGACATTTACTATACTTACTACTCTTATTATTATCAATCTAACTCATATTATTAGCCATATTATGCTTCTATGATCGATAGAACGAGAATTACTATACCCACTACTCTTAGTATTATCAATCTAACTCATATTATTAGCCATATTATGCTTATATTATCGATAGAACGACAATTACTATACTTATTACTTTTATTATTATCAATCCAACTCATATTATTAGCCATATTATGCTTAAATGATCGATAGAACTACAATTACTATACTCACTACTCTTAGTATTATCAATCTAACTCATATTATTAGCCATATTATGCTAATATGATCGGGAGAACGATAATTACTATACTTATTACACTCACTGTTATCAATCTAACTCATATTATTAACCATATTACGCAGATATGATCGATAGAACTACAATTACTATACTCATTACTCTTATTATTATCAATCCAACTCATATTATTACCCATATTATGCTGATATGATCGATAGAACGACATTCACTATACTTATTACACTCACTATTATCAATCTAACTCATATTATTAACCATATTATGCAGATATGATCGATAGAACGACAATTACTATACTTATTACTCTTATTATTATCATTCTAACTCATATTATTAACCATATTAAGCCGATATGATCGATAGAGCTACAATTACTATACTCATTACTCTTATTATTATCAATCTAACTCATATTATTAGCCATATTATGCTTATATGATCGATAGAACGACAATTACTATACTCATTACTCTTATTATTATCAATCTAACTCATATTATTAGCCATACTATACTTATATGATCGACAGAACGACAATTGCTATACTTATTACACTTACTATTATCAATCTAACTCATATTATTAGCCATATTATGCTTATATGATCGATAGAACGACAATTACTGTACTTATTACTCTTATCATTATCGATCTAACTCATATTATTAACCATATTATGCTAATATGATCGATAGAACGACAATTACTATACTTATTACACCCACTGTTATCAATCAAACTCATATTATTAACCATATTATGCAGATATGATCGATAGCACGACATTTACTATACTTATTACTCTTATTATTATCAACCTAACTCATATTATTAGCCATATTATGCTTATATGATCGATAGAACGACAATTACTATACTTATTATTCTTATTTTTATCAACCCAACCCATATTATTCGCCATATTATGCTTAAATGATCGATGGAACGACAATTACTATACTTATTACTCTTATTATTATGAATCTAACTCATATTATTAGCCATATTATGCTTAAATGATCGCTAGAACTACAATTACTATACTCACTACTGTTAGTATTATCAATCTAACTCATATTATTAGCCATATTATGCTTATATGATCGATAGAACGACAATTACTATACTTATTACTCTTATTATTATCAATTTAACTCATATTATTAGCCATATTATGCTTATATGATCGATAGAACGACAATTACTATGCTTATTACTCTTATTATTATCAATCTAACTCATATTATTAACCATATTATCCTTAAATGATCGCTAGTACGACAATTACTATACTTATTACTCTTATTATTATGAATCTAACTCATATTATTAACCATATTATGTAGATATGATCGATAGAACTACAATTACTATACTCATTACTCTTATTATTATCAATCTAACTCATATTATTAGCCATATTATGCTTATATGATCGACAGAACGACAATTACTATACTTATTACACTTACTGTTATCAATCTAACTCATATTATTAACCATATTATGCTTATATGATCGATAGAACGACAATTACTGTACTTATTACTCTCATCATTATCGATCTAACTCTTATTATTAGCCATATTATGCTTATAATATCGATAGAACGACAATTACTATACTTATTACTGTTATTATTATCAATCTAACTCATACTATTAGCCATATTATGCTTATATGATCGATAGAACGACAATTACTATGCTTATTAGTCTTATTATTATCAATCTAACTCATATTATTAGCCATATTATGGTTATATGATTGACAGGACGACAATTACTATACTTATTACACTCACTGTTATCAATCTAACTCATATTATTAACCATATTATGCAAATTTGATCGATAGAACGACAATCACTATACTTATTACTCTTATTATTATCAACCTAACTCATATTATTAGCCATATTATGCTTATATGATCGATAGAACGACAATTACTACACTTATTACTCTTATTATTATGAATCTAACTCATATTATTAACCATATTATGCAGATATGATCGATAGAACTACAATTACTATACTCATTACTCGTATTATTATCAATCTAACTCTTATTATTAGCCATATTATGCTTATAATATCGATAGAACGACAATTACTATACTTATTACTGTTATTATTATCAATCTAACTCATATTATGAGCCATATTATGCTTATATGAGCAATAGAACTACAATTACTATACTTATTACTCTTATTATTATCAATCTAACTCATATTATTAACCATATAATGCAGATATGATCGATAGCACGACATTTACTATACTTACTACTCTTATTATTATCAATCTAACTCATATTATTAGCCATATTATGCTTCTATGATCGATAGAACGAGAATTACTATACCCACTACTCTTAGTATTATCAATCTAACTCATATTATTAGCCATATTATGCTTATATTATCGATAGAACGACAATTACTATACTTATTACTTTTATTATTATCAATTCAACTCATATTATTAGCCATATTATGCTTAAATGATCGATAGAACTACAATTACTATACTCACTACTCTTAGTATTATCAATCTAACTCATATTATTAGCCATATTATGCTAATATGATCGGGAGAACGATAATTACTATACTTATTACACTCACTGTTATCAATCTAACTCATATTATTAACCATATTACGCAGATATGATCGATAGAACTACAATTACTATACTCATTACTCTTATTATTATCAATCTAACTCTTATTATTAGCCATATTATGCTTATAATATCGATAGAACAACAATTACTATACTTATTACTGTTATTATTATCAATCTAACTCATATTATGAGCCATATTATGCTTAAATGATCGATAGAACTACAATTACTATACTCATTACTCTTATTATTATCAATCCAACTCATATTATTACCCATATTATGCTGATATGATCGATAGAACGACGTTCACTATACTTATTACACTCACTATTATCAATCTAACTCATATTATTAACCATATTATGCAGATATGATCGATAGAACGACAATTACTATACTTATTACTCTTATTATTATCATTCTAACTCATATTATTAACCATATTAAGCCGATATGATCGATAGAGCTACAATTACTATACTCATTACTCTTATTATTATCAATCTAACTCATATTATTAGCCATATTATGCTTATATGATCGATAGAACGACAATTACTATACTCATTACTCTTATTATTATCAATCTAACTCATATTATTAGCCATACTATACTTATATGATCGACAGAACGACAATTGCTATACTTATTACACTTACTATTATCAATCTAACTCATATTATTAGCCATATTATGCTTATATGATCGATAGAACGACAATTACTGTACTTATTACTCTTATCATTATCGATCTAACTCATATTATTAACCATATTATGCTAATATGATCGATAGAACGACAATTACTATACTTATTACACCCACTGTTATCAATCAAACTCATATTATTAACCATATTATGCAGATATGATCGATAGCACGACATTTACTATACTTATTACTCTTATTATTATCAACCTAACTCATATTATTAGCCATATTATGCTTATATGATCGATAGAACGACAATTACTATACTTATTATTCTTATTTTTATCAACCCAACCCATATTATTCGCCATATTATGCTTAAATGATCGATGGAACGACAATTACTATACTTATTACTCTTATTATTATGAATCTAACTCATATTATTAGCCATATTATGCTTAAATGATCGCTAGAACTACAATTACTATACTCACTACTGTTAGTATTATCAATCTAACTCATATTATTAGCCATATTATGCTTATATGATCGATAGAACGACAATTACTATACTTATTACTGTTATTATTATCAATCTAACTCATACTATTAGCCATATTATGCTTATATGATCGATAGAACGACAATTACTATGCTTATTAGTCTTATTATTATCAATCTAACTCATATTATTAGCCATATTATGGTTATATGATTGACAGGACGACAATTACTATACTTATTACACTCACTGTTATCAATCTAACTCATATTATTAACCATATTATGCAAATTTGATCGATAGAACGACAATCACTATACTTATTACTCTTATTATTATCAACCTAACTCATATTATTAGCCATATTATGCTTATATGATCGATAGAACGACAATTACTACACTTATTACTCTTATTATTATGAATCTAACTCATATTATTAACCATATTATGCAGATATGATCGATAGAACTACAATTACTATACTCATTACTCGTATTATTATCAATCTAACTCTTATTATTAGCCATATTATGCTTATAATATCGATAGAACGACAATTACTATACTTATTACTGTTATTATTATCAATCTAACTCATATTATGAGCCATATTATGCTTATATGAGCAATAGAACTACAATTACTATACTTATTACTCTTATTATTATCAATCTAACTCATATTATTAACCATATAATGCAGATATGATCGATAGCACGACATTTACTATACTTACTACTCTTATTATTATCAATCTAACTCATATTATTAGCCATATTATGCTTCTATGATCGATAGAACGAGAATTACTATACCCACTACTCTTAGTATTATCAATCTAACTCATATTATTAGCCATATTATGCTTATATTATCGATAGAACGACAATTACTATACTTATTACTTTTATTATTATCAATCCAACTCATATTATTAGCCATATTATGCTTAAATGATCGATAGAACTACAATTACTATACTCACTACTCTTAGTATTATCAATCTAACTCATATTATTAGCCATATTATGCTAATATGATCGGGAGAACGATAATTACTATACTTATTACACTCACTGTTATCAATCTAACTCATATTATTAACCATATTACGCAGATATGATCGATAGAACTACAATTACTACACTCATTACTCTTATTATTATCAATCTAACTCTTATTATTAGCCATATTATGCTTATAATATCGATAGAACAACAATTACTATACTTATTACTGTTATTATTATCAATCTAACTCATATTATGAGCCATATTATGCTTAAATGATCGATAGAACTACAATTACTATACTCATTACTCTTATTATTATCAATCCAACTCATATTATTACCCATATTATGCTGATATGATCGATAGAACGACATTCACTATACTTATTACACTCACTATTATCAATCTAACTCATATTATTAACCATATTATGCAGATATGATCGATAGAACGACAATTACTATACTTATTACTCTTATTATTATCATTCTAACTCATATTATTAACCATATTAAGCCGATATGATCGATAGAGCTACAATTACTATACTCATTACTCTTATTATTATCAATCTAACTCATATTATTAGCCATATTATGCTTATATGATCGATAGAACGACAATTACTATACTCATTACTCTTATTATTATCAATCTAACTCATATTATTAGCCATACTATACTTATATGATCGACAGAACGACAATTGCTATACTTATTACACTTACTATTATCAATCTAACTCATATTATTAGCCATATTATGCTTATATGATCGATAGAACGACAATTACTGTACTTATTACTCTTATCATTATCGATCTAACTCATATTATTAACCATATTATGCTAATATGATCGATAGAACGACAATTACTATACTTATTACACCCACTGTTATCAATCAAACTCATATTATTAACCATATTATGCAGATATGATCGATAGCACGACATTTACTATACTTATTACTCTTATTATTATCAACCTAACTCATATTATTAGCCATATTATGCTTATATGATCGATAGAACGACAATTACTATACTTATTATTCTTATTTTTATCAACCCAACCCATATTATTCGCCATATTATGCTTAAATGATCGATGGAACGACAATTACTATACTTATTACTCTTATTATTATGAATCTAACTCATATTATTAGCCATATTATGCTTAAATGATCGCTAGAACTACAATTACTATACTCACTACTGTTAGTATTATCAATCTAACTCATATTATTAGCCATATTATGCTTATATGATCGATAGAACGACAATTACTATACTTATTACTCTTATTATTATCAATTTAACTCATATTATTAGCCATATTATGCTTATATGATCGATAGAACGACAATTACTATGCTTATTACTCTTATTATTATCAATCTAACTCATATTATTAACCATATTATCCATAAATGATCGCTAGTACGACAATTACTATACTTATTACTCTTATTATTATGAATCTAACTCATATTATTAACCATATTATGTAGATATGATCGATAGAACTACAATTACTATACTCATTACTCTTATTATTATCAATCTAACTCATATTATTAGCCACATTATGCTTATATGATCGATAGAACTACAATTGCTATACTCATTACTCTTATTATTATCAATCCAACTCATATTATTACCCATATTATGCTGATATGATCGATAGAACAACATTCACTATACTTATTACACTCACTATTATCAATCTAACTCATATTATTAACCATATTATGCAGATATGATCGATAGAACGACAATTACTATACTTATTACTCTTATTATTATCATTCTAACTCATATTATTAACCATATTATGCAGATATGAGCGATAGAACTACAATTACTATACTCATTACTCTTATTATTATCAACCTAACTCATATTATTAGCCATATTATGCTTATATGATCGAGAGAACGACAATTACTATACTTATTATTCTTATTTTTATCATCCCAACTCATATTATTCGCCATATTATGCTTAAATGATCGATAGAACGACAATTACTATACTTATTACTCTTATTATTATGAATCTAACTCATATTATTAGCCATATTATGCTTATATGATCGATAGAACTACAATTACTATACTCATTACTCTTATTATTATCAATCCAACTCATATTATTAGCCATATTATGCTTATATGATCGATACAACGACAATTACTATGCTTATTACTCTTATTATTATCAATCTAACTCATATTATTAACCATATTATCCTTAAATGATCGCTAGTACGACAATTACTATACTTATTACTCTTATTATTATGAATCTAACTCATATTATTAACCATATTATGTAGATATGATCGATAGAACTACAATTACTATACTCATTACTCTTATTATTATCAATATAACTCATATTATTAGCCATATTATGCTTATATGATCGACAGAACGACAATTACTATACTTATTACACATACTGTTATCAATCTAACTCATATTATTAACCATATTATGCTTATATGATCGATAGAACGACAATTACTGTACTTATTACTCTTATCATTATCGATCTAACTCTTATTATTAGCCATATTATGCATATAATATCGATAGAACGACAATTACTATACTTATTACTGTTATTATTATCAATCTAACTCATACTATTAGCCATATTATGCTTATATGATCGATAGAACGACAATTACTATGCTTATTACTCTTATTATTATCAATCTAACTCATATTATTAGCCATATTATGGTTATATGATTGACAGGACGACAATTACTATACTTATTACACTCACTGTTATCAATCTAACTCATATTATTAACCATATTATGCAAATTTGATCGATAGAACGACAATCACTATACTTATTACTCTTATTATTATCAACCTAACTCATATTATTAGCCATATTATGCTTATATGATCGATAGAACGACAATTACTACACTTATTACTCTTATTATTATGAATCAAACCCATATTATTAACCATATTATGCAGATATGATAGATAGAACTACAATTACTATACTCATTACTCTTATTATTATCAATCTAACTCTTATTATTAGCCATATTATGCTTATAATATCGATAGAACGACAATTACTATACTTATTACTGTTATTATTATCAATCTAACTCATATTATGAGCCATATTATGCTTAAATGATCGATAGAACTACAATTACTATACTCATTACTCTTATTATTATCAATCTAACCCATATTATTAGCCATATTATGCTTATATGATCGATAGAACGAGAATTACTATACTCACTACTATTAGTATTATCAATCTAACTCATATTATTAGCCATATTATGCTTATATTGTCGATAGAACGACAATTACTATACTTATAACTGTTATTACTATCAATCTAACTCATATTATTAGCCATATTATGCTTAAATGATCGATAGAACGACAATTACTATACTTATTACACTCACTGTTATCAATCTAACTCATATTATTAACCATATTATGCAGATATGATCGATAGCACGACAATTACTATACTTATTACTCTTATTATTATCAATCTAACTCATATTATTAGCCATATTATGCTTATATGAGCAATAGAACTACAATTACTATACTTATTACTCTTGTTATTATCAATCTAACTCATATTATTAACCATATTATGCAGATATGATCGATAGAACTACAATTACTATACACATTACTCTTATTATTATCAATCTAACTCGTATTATTAGCCATATTATGCTTAAATGATCGATAGAACGACAATTACTATACTTATTACTCTTATTATTATGAATCTAACTCATATTATTAGCCATACTATACTTATATGATCGACAGAACGACAATTACTATACTTATTACACTTACTATTATCAATCTAACTCATATTATTAGCCATATTATGCTTATATGAGCAATAGAACTACAATTACTATACTTATTACTCTTGTTATTATCAATCTAACTCATATTATTAACCATATTAAGCCGATATGATCGATAGAGCTACAATTACTATACTCATTACTCTTATTATTATCAATCTAACTCATATTATTAGCCATATTATGCTTATATGATCGATAGAACTACAATTACTATACTCATTACTCTTATTATTATCAATCTAACTCATATTATTAGCCATACTATACTTATATGATCGACGGAACGACAATTACTATACTCATTACTCTTATTATTATCAATCTAATCCATATTATTAGCCATATTATGCTTATATGATCGATAGAACGAGAATTACTATACTCACTACTCTTAGTATTATCAATCTAACTCATATTATTAGCCATATTATGCTTATATTATCGACAGGACGACAATTACTCTACTTATTACTGTTATTACTATCAATCTAACTCATATTATTAGCCATATTATGCTTATATGATCGATAGAACGACAATTACTATTCTTATTACTCTTATTATTATCAATCTATCTCATATTATTAGCCATATTATGCTTATATGATCGATAGAACGACAATTACTATACTTATTACTCTTATTATTATGAATCTAACTCATATTATTAACCATATTATGCAGATATGATCGATAGAACTACAATTACTATACTCATTACTCTTATTATTATCAATCTAACTCATATTATTGGCCATATTATGCTTATATGATCGATAGAACGAGAATTACTATCCTTATTACTCTTATTATTATCAATCTAACTCATATTATTAGCCATATTATGGTTATATGATTGACAGGACGACAATTACTATACTTATTACACTCACTGTTATCAATCTAACTCATATTATTAACCATATTATGCAAATTTGATCGATAGAACGACAATCACTATACTTATTACTCTTATTATTATCAACCTAACTCATATTATTAGCCATATTATGCTTATATGATCGATAGAACGACAATTACTACACTTATTACTCTTATTATTATGAATCAAACCCATATTATTAACCATATTATGCAGATATGATAGATAGAACTACAATTACTATACTCATTACTCTTATTATTATCAATCTAACTCTTATTATTAGCCATATTATGCTTATAATATCGATAGAACGACAATTACTATACTTATTACTGTTATTATTATCAATCTAACTCATATTATGAGCCATATTATGCTTAAATGATCGATAGAACTACAATTACTATACTCATTACTCTTATTATTATCAATCTAACCCATATTATTAGCCATATTATGCTTATATGATCGATAGAACGAGAATTACTATACTCACTACTATTAGTATTATCAATCTAACTCATATTATTAGCCATATTATGCTTATATTGTCGATAGAACGACAATTACTATACTTATAACTGTTATTACTATCAATCTAACTCATATTATTAGCCATATTATGCTTAAATGATCGATAGAACGACAATTACTATACTTATTACACTCACTGTTATCAATCTAACTCATATTATTAACCATATTATGCAGATATGATCGATAGCACGACAATTACTATACTTATTACTCTTATTATTATCAATCTAACTCATATTATTAGCCATATTATGCTTATATGAGCAATAGAACTACAATTACTATACTTATTACTCTTGTTATTATCAATCTAACTCATATTATTAACCATATTATGCAGATATGATCGATAGAACTACAATTACTATACACATTACTCTTATTATTATCAATCTAACTCGTATTATTAGCCATATTATGCTTAAATGATCGATAGAACGACAATTACTATACTTATTACTCTTATTATTATGAATCTAACTCATATTATTAGCCATACTATACTTATATGATCGACAGAACGACAATTACTATACTTATTACACTTACTATTATCAATCTAAGTCATATTATTAGCCATATTATGCTTATATGAGCAATAGAACGACAATTACTATACTTATTACTCTTATTATTATGAATCTAACTCATATTATTAGCCATACTATACTTATATGATCGACAGAACGACAATTACTATACTTATTACACTTACTATTATCAATCTAACTCATATTATTAGCCATATTATGCTTATATGAGCAATAGAACTACAATTACTATACTTATTACTCTTGTTATTATCAATCTAACTCATATTATTAACCATATTAAACCGACATGATCGATAGAGCTACAATTACTATACTCATTACTCTTATTATTATCAATCTAACTCATATTATTAGCCATATTATGCTTATATGATCGATAGAACTACAATTACTATACTCATTACTCTTATTATTATCAATCTAACTCATATTATTAGCCATACTATACTTATATGATCGACAGAACGACAATTACTATTCTCATTACTCTTATTATTATCAATCTAATCCATATTATTAGCCATATTATGCTTATATGATCGATAGAACGAGAATTACTATACTCACTACTCTTATTATTATCAATTTAACTCATATTATTAACCATATTATGCTTATATGATCGATAGAACGACAATTACTATACTTATTACTCTTATTATTATGAATCTAACTCATATTATTAACCATATTATGCAGATATGATCGATAGAACTACAATTACTATACTCATTACTCTTATTATTATCAATCTAACTCTTATTATTAGCCATATTATGCTTATAATATCGATAGAACGACAATTACTATACTTATTACTCTTATTATTATCAATCTAACTCATATTATTAGCCACATTATGCTTATATGATCGATAGAACGACAATTACTATACTTATTACTCTTATTATTAACAATCTAACTCATATTGTTAACCATATTATGCTTATATGATCGATAGAACGACAATTACTCTACTTATTACTCTTATTATTATCAATCTAACTCATATTATTAACCATATTATGCAGATATGATCGATAGCACGACATTTGCTATACCTATTACTCCTATTATTATGAATCTAACTCATATTATTAACCATATTATGCAGATATGATCTATAGAACTACAATTACTATACTCATTACTCTTATTATTATCAATCTGACTCATATTATTAGCCATATTATGCTTATATGATCGATAGAACGACAATTACTATACTCATTACTCTTATTATTATCAATCTAACTCATATTATTAACCATATTACGTAGATATGATCGATAGAACTACAATTACTATACTCATTACTCTTATTATTATCAATCTAACTGATATTATTAGCCATATTATGCTTATATGATCGACAGAACGACAATTACTATACCTATTACACTTACTGTTATCAATCTAACTCATATTATTAACCATATTATGTTTATATGATCGATAGAACGACAATTACTATGCTTATTACTCTTATTATTATCAATCTAACTCATACTATTAGCCATATTATGCTTATATTGTCAATAGAACGACAATTACTATACTTATTACTGTTTTACTATCAATCTAACTCATATTGTTAGCCATATTATGCTTAAATGATCGATAGAACGACAATTACTATACTTATTACACTCACTGTTATCAATCTAACTCATATTATTAACCATATTATGCAGATATGATCGATAGCACGACAATTACTATACTTATTACTCTTATTATTATCATCTAAGTCATATTATTAGCCATATTATGCTTATATGAGCAATAGAACGACAATTACTATACTTATTACTCTTATTATTATGAATCTAACTCATATTATTAGCCATACTATACTTATATGATCGACAGAACGACAATTACTATACTTATTACACTTACTATTATCAATCTAACTCATATTATTAGCCATATTATGCTTATATGAGCAATAGAACTACAATTACTATACTTATTACTCTTGTTATTATCAATCTAACTCATATTATTAACCATATTAAGCCGACATGATCGATAGAGCTACAATTACTATACTCATTACTCTTATTATTATCAATCTAACTCATATTATTAGCCATATTATGCTTATATGATCGATAGAACTACAATTACTATACTCATTACTCTTATTATTATCAATCTAACTCATATTATTAGCCATACTATACTTATATGATCGACAGAACGACAATTACTATACCTATTACTCTTATTATTATCAATCTAACTCATATTGTTAACCATATTATGCAGATATGATCGATAGCACGACATTTGCTATACCTATTACTCCTATTATTATGAATCTAACTCATATTATTAACCATATTATGCAGATATGATCTATAGAACTACAATTACTATACTCATTACTCTTTATTATTATCAATCTAACTCATATTATTAGCCATATTATGCTTATATGATCGATAGAACGACAATTACTATACTGATTACTCTTATTATTATCAATCTAACTCATATTATTAGCCATATTATGCTTATATGATCGACAGAACGACAATTACTATACTTATTACACTCACTATTATCAGTCTAACTCATATTATTAACCATATATGCAGATATGATCGATAGCACGACATTTACTATACTTATTACTCTTATTATCATCAATCTAACTCATATTATTGGCCATATTATGCTTAAATGATCGATAGAACGACAATTACTATACTTATTACTCTTATTATTATAAATCCAACTCATATTATTACCAATATTATGATTATATGATCGATAGAACGACATTCACTATACTTATTACACTCACTATTATCAATCTAACTCATATTATTAACCATATTATGCAGATATGATCGATAGCACGACATTTACTATACATATTACTCTTAGTATTATCAATCTAACTCATATTATTAGCCAGATTATGCTTATATTATCGATAGAACGACAATTACTATACTTATTACTTTTATTATTATCAATCCAACTCATATTATTAGCCATATTATGCTTAAATGATCGCTAGAACTACAATTACTATACTCACTACTGTTAGTATTATCAATCTAACTCATATTATTAGCCATATTATGCTTATATGATCGATAGAACGAGAATTACTATACTCACTACTCTGAGTATTATCAATCTAACTCATATTATTAGCCATATTATGCTTATATTATCGATAGAACTACAATTACTATACACAATACTCTTATTATTATCAATCTAACTCGTATTATTAGCCATATTATGCTTAAATGATCGATAGAACGACAATTACTATACTTATTACTCTTATTATTATGAATCTAACTCATATTATTAGCCATACTATACTTGATATGATCGACAGAACGACAATTACTATACTTATTACACTTACTATTATCAATCTAACTCATATTATTAGCCATATTATGCTTATATGAGCAATAGAACTACAATTACTATACTTATTACTCTTGTTATTATCAATCTAACTCATATTATTAGCCATATTATGCTTATATGATCGATAGAACGACAATTACTATCCTTATTACTCTTATTATTATCAATCTAACTCATATTATTAACCATATTATCCTTAAATGATCGCTAGTACGACAATTACTATGCTTATTACTCTTATTATTATCAATCTAACTCATATTATTAACCATATTATCCTTAAATGATCGCTAGTACGACAATTACTATACTTATTACTCTTATTATTATGAATCTAACTCATATTATTAACCATATTACGTAGATATGATCGATAGAACTACAATTACTATACTCATTACTCTTATTATTATCAATCTAACTCATATTATTAGCCATATTATGCTTATATGATCGACAGAACGACAATTACTATACTTATTACACTTACTGTTATCAATCTAACTCATATTATTAACCATATTATGCTTATATGATCGATAGAACGACAATTACTGTACTTATTACTCTTATCATTATCGATCTAACTCTTATTATTAGCCATATTATGCATATAATATCGATAGAACGACAATTACTATACTTATTACTGTTATTATTATCAATCTAACTCATACTATTAGCCATATTATGCTTATATGATCGATAGAACGACAATTACTATGCTTATTACTCTTATTATTATCAATCTAACTCATATTATTAGCCATATTATGGTTATATGATTGACAGGACGACAATTACTATACTTATTACACTCACTGTTATCAATCTAACTCATATTATTAACCATATTATGCAAATTTGATCGATAGGACGACAATCACTATACTTATTACTCTAACTATTATCAACCTAACTCATATTATTAGCCATATTATGCTTATATGATCGATAGAACGACAATTACTACACTTATTACTCTTTTATTATGAATCTAACTCATATTATTAACCATATTATGCAGATATGATCGATAGAACTACAATTACTATACTCATTACTCTTATTATTATCAATCTAACTCTTATTATTAGCCATATTATGCTTATAATATCGATAGAACGACAATTACTATACATATTACTGTTATTATTATCAATCTAACTCATATTATGAGCCATATTATGCTTAAATGATCGATAGAACTACAATTACTATACTCATTACTCTTATTATTATCAATCTAACCCATATTATTAGCCATATTATGCTTATATGATCGATAGAACGAGAATTACTATACTCACTACTATTAGTATTATCAATCTAACTCATATTATTAGCCATATTATGCTTATTTTGTCGATAGAACGACAATTACTATACTTATTACTGTTATTACTATCAATCTAACTCATATTATTAGCCATATTATGCTTAAATGATCGATAGAACGACAATTACTATACTTATTACACTCACTGTTATCAATCTAACTCATATTATTAACCATATTATGCAGATATGATCGATAGCACGACAATTACTATACTTATTACTCTTATTATTATCAATCTAACTCATATTATTAGCCATATTATGCTTATATGAGCAATAGAACTACAATTACTATACTTATTACTCTTGTTATTATCAATCTAACTCATATTATTAACCATATTATGCAGATATGATCGATAGAACTACAATTACTATACACATTACTCTTATTATTATCAATCTAACTCGTATTATTAGCCATATTATGCTTAAATGATCGATAGAACGACAATTACTATACTTATTACTCTTATTATTATGAATCTAACTCATATTATTAGCCATACTATACTTATATGATCGACAGAACGACAATTACTATACTTATTACACTTACTATTATCAATCTAACTCATATTATTAGCCATATTATGCTTATATGAGCAATAGAACTACAATTACTATACTTATTACTCTTGTTATTATCAATCTAACTCATATTATTAACCATATTAAGCCGATATGATCGATAGAGCTACAATTACTATACTCATTACTCTTATTATTATCAATCTAACTCATATTATTAGCAATATTATGCTTATATGATCGATAGAACTACAATTACTATACTCATTACTCTTATTATTATCAATCTAACTCATATTATTAGCCATACTCTACTTATATGATCGACAGAACGACAATTACTATACTCATTACTCTTATTATTATCAATCTAATCCATATTATTAGCCATATTATGCTTATATGATCGATAGAACGAGAATTACTATACTCACTACTGTTAGTATTATCAATCTAACTCATATTATTAGCCATATTATGCTTATATTATCGACAGGACGACAATTACTATACTTATTACTGTTATTACTATCAATCTAACTCATATTATTAGCCATATTATGCTTAAATGATCGATAGAACGACAATTACTATTCTTATTACTCTTATTGTTATCAATCTATCTCATATTATTAGCCATATTATGCTTATATGATCGATAAAACGACAATTACTATACTTATTACTCTTATTATTATGAATCTAACTCATATTATTAACCATATTATGCAGATATGATCGATAGAACTACAATTACTATACTCATTACTCTTATTATTATCAATCTAACTCATATTATTGGCCATATTATGCTTATATGATCGATAGAACGAGAATTACTATACTCACTACTCTTAGTATTATCAATCTAACTCATATTATTAGCCATATTATGCTTAAATGATCGATAGAACGACAATTACTATTCTTATTACTCTTATTGTTATCAATTTAACTCATATTATTACCCATATTGTGCTTATATGATCGATAGAACGACAATTACTATACTTATTACTCTTATTATTATGAATCTAACTCATATTATTAACCATATTATGCAGATATGATCGATAGAACTACAATTACTATACTCATTACTCTTATTATTATCAATCTAACTCTTATTATTAGCCATATTATGCTTATAATATCGATAGAACGACAATTACTATACTTATTACTCTTATTATTATCAATCTAACTCATATTATTAGCCACATTATGCTTATATGATCGACAGAACGACAATTACTATACTTATTACTCTTATTATTATCAATCTAACTCATATTGTTAACCATATTATGCTTATATGATCGATAGAACGACAATTACTCTACTTATTACTCTTATTATTATCAATCTAACTCATATTATTAACCATATTATGCAGATATGATCGATAGCACGACATTTGCTATACCTATTACTCCTATTATTATGAATCTAACGCATATTATTAACCATATTATGCAGATATGATCTATAGAACTACAATTACTATACTCATTACTCTTATTATTATCAATCTAACTCATATTATTAGCCATATTATGCTTATATGATCGATAGAACGACAATTACTATACTCATTACTCTTATTATTATCAATCTAACTCATATTATTAGCCATATTATGCTTATATGATCGACAGAACGACAATTACTATACTTATTACACTTACTGTTATCAATCTAACTCATATTATTAACCATATTATGTTTATATGATCGATAGAACGACAATTACTGTACTTATTACTCTTATCATTATCGATCTAACTCTTATTATTAGCCATATTATGCTTATAATATCGATAGAACGACAATTACTATACTTATTACTGTTACTATTATCAATGTAACTCATACTATTAGCCATATTATGCTTATATGATCGATAGAACGACAACTACTATGCTTATTACTCTTATTATTATCAATTTAACTCATATTATTACCCATATTATGCTTATATGATCGATAGAACGACAATTACTATACTTATTACTCTTATTATTATGAATCTAACTCATATTATTAACCATATTATGCTTATATTGTCGATAGAACGACAATTACTATACTTATTACTGTTATTACTTTCAATCTAACTCATATTATTAGCCATATTATGCTTATATGATCGACAGAACGACAATTACTATACTTATTACACTTACTGTTATCAATCTAACTCATATTATTAACCATATTATGTTTATATGATCGATAGAACGACAATTACTGTACTTATTACTCTTATCATTATCGATCTAACTCTTATTATTAGCCATATTATGCTTATAATATCGATAGAACGACAATTACTATACTTATTACTGTTATTATTATCAATGTAACTCATACTATTAGCCATATTATGCTTATATGATCGATAGAACGACAATTACTATGCTTATTACTCTTATTATTATCAATCTAACTCATATTATTAGCCATATTATGCTTAAATGATCGATAGAACGGCAATTACTATACTTATTACTCTTATTATTATCAATTTAACTCATATTATTACCCATATTATGCTTATATGATCGATAGAACGACAATTACTATACTTATTACTCTTATTATTATGAATCTAACTCATATTATTAACCATATTATGCTTATATTGTCGATAGAACGACAATTACTATACTTATTACTGTTATTACTATCAATCTAACTCATATTGTTAGCCACATTATGCTTAAATGATCGATAGAACGACAATTACTATACTTATTACACTCACTGTTATCAATCTAACTCATATTATTAACCATATTATGCAGATATGATCGATAGCACGACAATTACTATACTTATTACTCTTATTATTATCAATCTAAGTCATATTATTAGCCATATTATGCTTATATGATCGATAGAACTACAATTACTATACTCATTACTCTTATTATTATCAATCTAACTCATATTATTAGCCATACTATACTTATATGATCGACAGAACGACAATTACTATACTTATTACTCTTATTATTATGAATCTAACTCATATTATTAACCATATTATGCAGATATGATCGATAGAACTACAATTACTATACTCATTACTCTTATTATTATCAATCTAACTCATATTATTAGCCATATTATGCTTATATGATCGATAGAACGACAATTACTATACTCATTACTCTTATTATTATCAATCTAACTCATATTATTAGCCATATTATGCTTATATGATCGACAGAACGACAATTACTATACTTATTACACTCACTATTATCAGTCTAACTCATATTATTAACCATATTATGCAGATATGATCGATAGCACGACATTTACTATACTTATTACTCTTATTATCATCAATCTAACTCATATTATTGGCCATATTATGCTTAAATGATCGATAGAACGACAATTACTAAACTTATTACTCTTATTATTATAAATCCAACTCATATTATTACCAATATTATGATTATATGATCGATAGAACGACATTTACTATACTTATTACACTCACTATTATCAATCTAACTCATATTATTAACCATATTATGCAGATATGATCGATAGCACGACATTTACTATACATATTACTCTTAGTATTATCAATCTAACTCATATTATTAGCCAGATAATGCTTATATTATCGATAGAACGACAATTACTATACTTATTACTTTTATTATTATCAATCCAACTCATATTATTAGCCATATTATGCTTAAATGATCGCTAGAACTAGAATTACTATACTCACTACTGTTAGTATTATCAATCTAACTCATATTATTAGCCATATTATGCTTATATGATCGATAGAACGACAATTACTATACTCATTACTCTTATTATTATCAATCTAACTCATATTATTAGCCATATTATGCCTATATGATCGATAGAACGACAATTACTATCCTTATTACTCTTATTATTATCAATCTAACTCATATTATTAACCATATTATCCTTAAATGATCGCTAGTACGACAATTACTATGCTTATTACTCTTATTATTATCAATCTAACTCATATTATTAACCATATTATCCTTAAATGATCGCTAGTACGACAATTACTATACTTATTACTCTTATTATTATGAATCTAACTCATATTATTAACCATATTACGTAGATATGATCGATAGAACTACAATTACTATACTCATTACTCTTATCATTATCGATCTAACTCTCATTATTAGCCATATTATGCTTATAATATCGATAGAACGACAATTACTATACTTATTACTGTTATTATTATCAATGTAACTCATACTATTAGCCATATTATGCTTATATGATCGATAGAACGACAATTACTATGCTTATTACTCTTATTATTATCAATCTAACTCATATTGTTAGCCACATTATGCTTAAATGATCGATAGAACGACAATTACTATACTTATTACACTCACTGTTATCAATCTAACTCATATTATTAACCATATTATGCAGATATGATCGATAGCACGACAATTACTATACTTATTACTCTTATTATTATCAATCTAAGTCATATTATTACCCATATTATGCTTATATGATCGATAGAACGACAATTACTATACTTATTACTCTTATTATTATGAATCTAACTCATATTATTAACCATATTATGCTTATATTGTCGATAGAACGACAATTACTATACTTATTACTGTTATTTCTATCAATCTAACTCATATTGTTAGCCACATTATGCTTAAATGATCGATAGAACGACAATTACTATACTTATTACACTCACTGTTATCAATCTAACTCATATTATTAACCATATTATGCAGATATGATCGATAGCACGACAATTACTATACTTATTACTCTTATTATCATCAATCTAACTCATATTATTGGCCATATTATGCTTAAATGATCGATAGAACGACAATTACTATACTTATTACTCTTATTATTATAAATCCAACTCATATTATTACCAATATTATGATTATATGATCGATAGAACGACATTTACTATACTTATTACACTCACTATTATCAATCTAACTCATATTATTAACCATATTATGCAGATATGATCGATAGCACGACATTTACTATACATATTACTCTTAGTATTATCAATCTAACTCATATTATTAGCCAGATTATGCTTATATTATCGATAGAACGACAATTACTATACTTATTACTTTTATTATTATCAATCCAACTCATATTATTAGCCATATTATGCTTAAATGATCGCTAGAACTAGAATTACTATACTCACTACTGTTAGTATTATCAATCTAACTCATATTATTAGCCATATTATGCTTATATGATCGATAGAACGAGAATTACTATACTCACTACTCTGAGTATTATCAATCTAACTCATATTATTAGCCATATTATGCTTATATTATCGATAGAACTACAATTACTATACTCAATACTCTTATTATTATCAATCTAACTCGTATTATTAGCCATATTATGCTTAAATGATCGATAGAACGACAATTACTATACTTATTACTCTTATTATTATGAATCTAACTCATATTATTAGCCATACTATACTTATATGATCGACAGAACGACAATTACTATACTTATTACACTTACTATTATCAATCTAACTCATATTATTAGCCATATTATGCTTATATGAGCAATAGAACTACAATTACTATACTTATTACTCTTGTTATTATCAATCTAACTCATATTATTAGCCATATTATGCCTATATGATCGATAGAACGACAATTACTATCCTTATTACTCTTATTATTATCAATCTAACTCATATTATTAACCATATTATCCTTAAATGATCGCTAGTACGACAATTACTATGCTTATTACTCTTATTATTATCAATCTAACTCATATTATTAACCATATTATCCTTAAATGATCGCTAGTACGACAATTACTATACTTATTACTCTTATTATTATGAATCTAACTCATATTATTAACCATATTACGTAGATATGATCGATAGAACTACAATTACTATACTCATTACTCTTATTATTATCAATCTAACTCATATGATTAGCCATATTATGCTTATATGATCGACAGAACGACAATTACTATACTTATTACACTTACTGTTATCAATCTAACTCATATTATTAACCATATTATGTTTATATGATCGATAGAACGACAATTACTGTACTTATTACTCTTATCATTATCGATCTAACTCTCATTATTAGCCATATTATGCTTATAATATCGATAGAACGACAATTACTATACTTATTACTGTTATTATTATCAATGTAACTCATACTATTAGCCATATTATGCTTATATGATCGATAGAACGACAATTACTATGCTTATTACTCTTATTATTATCAATCTAACTCATATTATTAGCCATATTATGCTTAAATGATCGATAGAACGGCAATTACTATACTTATTACTCTTATTATTATCAATTTAACTCATATTATTACCCATATTATGCTTATATGATCGATAGAACTACAATTACTATACTTATTACTCTTATTATTATGAATCTAACTCATATTATTAACCATATTATGCTTATATTGTCGATAGAACGACAATTACTATACTTATTACTGTTATTTCTATCAATCTAACTCATATTGTTAGCCACATTATGCTTAAATGATCGATAGAACGACAATTACTATACTTATTACACTCACTGTTATCAATCTAACTCATATTATTAACCATATTATGCAGATATGATCGATAGCACGACAATTACTATACTTATTACTCTTATTATTATCAATCTAAGTCATATTATTAGCCATATTATGCTTATATGATCGATAGAACTACAATTACTATACTCATTACTCTTATTATTATCAATCTAACTCATATTATTAGCCATACTATACTTATATGATCGACAGAACGACAATTACTATACTTATTACTCTTATTATTATGAATCTAACTCATATTATTAACCATATTATGCAGATATGATCGATAGAACTACAATTACTATACTCATTACTCTTATTATTATCAATCTAACTCTTATTATTAGCCATATTATGCTTATAATATCGATAGAACGACAATTACTATACTTATTACTCTTATTATTATCAATCTAACTCATATTATTAGCCACATTATGCTTATATGATCGATAGAACGACAATTACTATACTTATTACTCTTATTATTATCAATCTAACTCATATTGTTAACCATATTATGCTTATATGATCGATAGAACGACAATTACTCTACTTATTACTCTTATTATTATCAATCTAACTCTTATTATTAGCCATATTATGCTTATAATATCGATAGAACGACAATTACTATACTTATTACTCTTATTATTATCAATCTAATTCATATTATTAACCATATTATGCTAATATGATGGATAGAACGACAATTACTATACTTATTACACTCACTGTTATCAATCTTACTCATATTATTAACCATATTGTGCAGATATGATCGATAGCACGACATTTACTATACACATTACTCTTACTATTATCAATCTAACTCATATTATTAACCATATTATGCAGATATGATCGATAGCACGACATTTACTATACACATTACTCTTACTATTATCAATCTAACTCATATTGTTAGCCACATTATGCTTAAATGATCGATAGAACGACAATTACTATACTTATTACACTCACTGTTATCAATCTAACTCATATTATTAACCATATTATGCAGATATGATCGATAGCACGACAATTACTATACTTATTACTCTTATTATTATCAATCTAAGTCATATTATTACCCATATTATGCTTATATGATCGATAGAACGACAATTACTATACTTATTACTCTTATTATTATGAATCTAACTCATATTATTAACCATATTATGCTTATATTGTCGATAGAACGACAATTACTATACTTATTACTGTTATTTCTATCAATCTAACTCATATTGTTAGCCACATTATGCTTAAATGATCGATAGAACGACAATTACTATACTTATTACACTCACTGTTATCAATCTAACTCATATTATTAACCATATTATGCAGATATGATCGATAGCACGACAATTACTATACTTATTACTCTTATTATTATCAATCTAAGTCATATTATTAGCCATATTATGCTTATATGATCGATAGAACTACAATTACTATACTCATTACTCTTATTATTATCAATCTAACTCATATTATTAGCCATACTATACTTATATGATCGACAGAACGACAATTACTATACTTATTACTCTTATTATTATGAATCTAACTCATATTATTAACCATATTATGCAGATATGATCGATAGAACTACAATTACTATACTCATTACTCTTATTGTTATCAATCTAACTCTTATTGTTAGCCATATTATGCTTATAATATCGATAGAACGACAATTACTATACTTATTACTCTTATTATTATCAATCTAACTCATATTATTAGCCACATTATGCTTATATGATCGATAGAACGACAATTACTATACTTATTACTCTTATTATTATCAATCTAACTCATATTGTTAACCATATTATGCTTATATGATCGATAGAACGACAATTACTCTACTTATTACTCTTATTATTATCAATCTAACTCTTATTATTAGCCATATTATGCTTATAATATCGATAGAACGACAATTACTATACTTATTACTCTTATTATTATCAATCTAATTCATATTATTAACCATATTATGCTAATATGATGGATAGAACGACAATTACTATACTTATTACACTCACTGTTATCAATCTTACACATATTATTAACCATATTGTGCAGATATGATCGATAGCACGACATTTACTATACACATTACTCTTACTATTATCAATCTAACTCATATTATTAACCATATTATGCAGATATGATCGATAGCACGACATTTACTATACACATTACTCTTACTATTATCAATCTAACTCATATTGTTAGCCACATTATGCTTAAATGATCGATAGAACGACAATTACTATACTTATTACACTCACTGTTATCAATCTAACTCATATTATTAACCATATTATGCAGATATGATCGATAGCACGACAATTACTATACTTATTACTCTTATTATTATCAATCTAAGTCATATTATTACCCATATTATGCTTATATGATCGATAGAACGACAATTACTATACTTATTACTCTTATTATTATGAATCTAACTCATATTATTAACCATATTATGCTTATATTGTCGATAGAACGACAATTACTATACTTATTACTGTTATTTCTATCAATCTAACTCATATTGTTAGCCACATTATGCTTAAATGATCGATAGAACGACAATTACTATACTTATTACACTCACTGTTATCAATCTAACTCATATTATTAACCATATTATGCAGATATGATCGATAGCACGACAATTACTATACTTATTACTCTTATTATTATCAATCTAAGTCATATTATTAGCCATATTATGCTTATATGATCGATAGAACTACAATTACTATACTCATTACTCTTATTATTATCAATCTAACTCATATTATTAGCCATACTATACTTATATGATCGACAGAACGACAATTACTATACTTATTACTCTTATTATTATGAATCTAACTCATATTATTAACCATATTATGCAGATATGATCGATAGAACTACAATTACTATACTCATTACTCTTATTGTTATCAATCTAACTCTTATTATTAGCCATATTATGATTATAATATCGATAGAACGACAATTACTATACTTATTACTCTTATTATTATCAATCTAACTCATATTATTAGCCACATTATGCTTATATGATCGATAGAACGACAATTACTATACTTATTACTCTTATTATTATCAATCTAACTCATATTGTTAACCATATTATGCTTATATGATCGACCGAACGACAATTACTATACTTATTACACTCACTATTATCAGTCTAACTCATATTATTAACCATATTATGCAGATATGATCGATAGCACGACATTTACTATACTTATTACTCTTATTATCATCAATCTAACTCATATTATTGGCCATATTATGCTTAAATGATCGATAGAACGACAATTACTATACTTATTACTCTTATTATTATAAATCCAACTCATATTATTACCAATATTATGATTATATGATCGATAGAACGACATTTACTATACTTATTACACTCACTATTATCAATCTAACTCATATTATTAACCATATTATGCAGATATGATCGATAGCACGACATTGACTATACATATTACTCTTAGTATTATCAATCTAACTCATATTATTAGCCAGATTATGCTTATATTATCGATAGAACGACAATTACTATACTTATTACTTTTATTATTATCAATCCAACTCATATTATTAGCCATATTATGCTTAAATGATCGCTAGAACTAGAATTACTATACTCACTACTGTTAGTATTATCAATCTAACTCATATTATTAGCCATATTATGCTTATATGATCGATAGAACGAGAATTACTATACTCACTACTCTGAGTATTATCAATCTAACTCATATTATTAGCCATATTATGCTTATATTATCGATAGAACTACAATTACTATACTCAATACTCTTATTATTATCAATCTAACTCGTATTATTAGCCATATTATGCTTAAATGATCGATAGAACGACAATTACTATACTTATTACTCTTATTATTATGAATCTAACTCATATTATTAGCCATACTATACTTATATGATCGACAGAACGACAATTACTATACTTATTACACTTACTATTATCAATCTAACTCATATTATTAGCCATATTATGCTTATATGAGCAATAGAACTACAATTACTATACTTATTACTCTTGTTATTATCAATCTAACTCATATTATTAGCCATATTATGCCTATATGATCGATAGAACGACAATTACTATCCTTATTACTCTTATTATTATCAATCTAACTCATATTATTAACCATATTATCCTTAAATGATCGCTAGTACGACAATTACTATGCTTATTACTCTTATTATTATCAATCTAACTCATATTATTAACCATATTATCCTTAAATGATCGCTAGTACGACAATTACTATACTTATTACTCTTATTATTATGAATCTAACTCATATTATTAACCATATTACGTAGATATGATCGATAGAACTACAATTACTATACTCATTACTCTTATTATTATCAATCTAACTCATATTATTAGCCATATTATGCTTATATGATCGACAGAACGACAATTACTATACTTATTACACTTACTGTTATCAATCTAACTCATATTATTAACCATATTATGTTTATATGATCGATAGAACGACAATTACTGTACTTATTACTCTTATCATTATCGATCTAACTCTCATTATTAGCCATATTATGCTTATAATATCGATAGAACGACAATTACTATACTTATTACTGTTATTATTATCAATGTAACTCATACTATTAGCCATATTATGCTTATATGATCGATAGAACGACAATTACTATGCTTATTACTCTTATTATTATCAATCTAACTCATATTATTAGCCATATTATGCTTAAATGATCGATAGAACGGCAATTACTATACTTATTACTCTTATTATTATCAATTTAACTCATATTATTACCCATATTATGCTTATATGATCGATAGAACTACAATTACTATACTTATTACTCTTATTATTATGAATCTAACTCATATTATTAACCATATTATGCTTATATTGTCGATAGAACGACAATTACTATACTTATTACTGTTATTTCTATCAATCTAACTCATATTGTTAGCCACATTATGCTTAAATGATCGATAGAACGACAATTACTATACTTATTACACTCACTGTTATCAATCTAACTCATATTATTAACCATATTATGCAGATATGATCGATAGCACGACAATTACTATACTTATTACTCTTATTATTATCAATCTAAGTCATATTATTAGCCATATTATGCTTATATGATCGATAGAACTACAATTACTATACTCATTACTCTTATTATTATCAATCTAACTCATATTATTAGCCATACTATACTTATATGATCGACAGAACGACAATTACTATACTTATTACTCTTATTATTATGAATCTAACTCATATTATTAACCATATTATGCAGATATGATCGATAGAACTACAATTACTATACTCATTACTCTTATTGTTATCAATCTAACTCTTATTATTAGCCATATTATGATTATAATATCGATAGAACGACAATTACTATACTTATTACTCTTATTATTATCAATCTAACTCATATTATTAGCCACATTATGCTTATATGATCGATAGAACGACAATTACTATACTTATTACTCTTATTATTATCAATCTAACTCATATTGTTAACCATATTATGCTTATATGATCGACCGAACGACAATTACTATACTTATTACACTCACTATTATCAGTCTAACTCATATTATTAACCATATTATGCAGATATGATCGATAGCACGACATTTACTATACTTATTACTCTTATTATCATCAATCTAACTCATATTATTGGCCATATTATGCTTAAATGATCGATAGAACGACAATTACTATACTTATTACTCTTATTATTATAAATCCAACTCATATTATTACCAATATTATGATTATATGATCGATAGAACGACATTTACTATACTTATTACACTCACTATTATCAATCTAACTCATATTATTAACCATATTATGCAGATATGATCGATAGCACGACATTTACTATACATATTACTCTTAGTATTATCAATCTAACTCATATTATTAGCCAGATTATGCTTATATTATCGATAGAACGACAATTACTATACTTATTACTTTTATTATTATCAATCCAACTCATATTATTAGCCACATTATGCTTAAATGATCGCTAGAACTAGAATTACTATACTCACTACTGTTAGTATTATCAATCTAACTCATATTATTAGCCATATTATGCTTATATGATCGATAGAACGAGAATTACTATACTCACTACTCTGAGTATTATCAATCTAACTCATATTATTAGCCATATTATGCTTATATTATCGATAGAACTACAATTACTATACTCAATACTCTTATTATTATCAATCTAACTCGTATTATTAGCCATATTATGCTTAAATGATCGATAGAACGACAATTACTATACTTATTACTCTTATTATTATGAATCTAACTCATATTATTAGCCATACTATACTTATATGATCGACAGAACGACAATTACTATACTTATTACACTTACTATTATCAATCTAACTCATATTATTAGCCATATTATGCTTATATGAGCAATAGAACTACAATTACTATACTTATTACTCTTGTTATTATCAATCTAACTCATATTATTAGCCATATTATGCCTATATGATCGATAGAACGACAATTACTATCCTTATTACTCTTATTATTATCAATCTAACTCATATTATTAACCATATTATCCTTAAATGATCGCTAGTACGACAATTACTATGCTTATTACTCTTATTATTATCAATCTAACTCATATTATTAACCATATTATCCTTAAATGATCGCTAGTACGACAATTACTATACTTATTACTCTTATTATTATGAATCTAACTCATATTATTAACCATATTACGTAGATATGATCGATAGAACTACAATTACTATACTCATTACTCTTATTATTATCAATCTAACTCATATTATTAGCCATATTATGCTTATATGATCGACAGAACGACAATTACTATACTTATTACACTTACTGTTATCAATCTAACTCATATTATTAACCATATTATGTTTATATGATCGATAGAACGACAATTACTGTACTTATTACTCTTATCATTATCGATCTAACTCTCATTATTAGCCATATTATGCTTATAATATCGATAGAACGACAATTACTATACTTATTACTGTTATTATTATCAATGTAACTCATACTATTAGCCATATTATGCTTATATGATCGATAGAACGACAATTACTATGCTTATTACTCTTATTATTATCAATCTAACTCATATTATTAGCCATATTATGCTTAAATGATCGATAGAACGGCAATTACTATACTTATTACTCTTATTATTATCAATTTAACTCATATTATTACCCATATTATGCTTATATGATCGATAGAACTACAATTACTATACTTATTACTCTTATTATTATGAATCTAACTCATATTATTAACCATATTATGCTTATATTGTCGATAGAACGACAATTACTATACTTATTACTGTTATTTCTATCAATCTAACTCATATTGTTAGCCACATTATGCTTAAATGATCGATAGAACGACAATTACTATACTTATTACACTCACTGTTATCAATCTAACTCATATTATTAACCATATTATGCAGATATGATCGATAGCACGACAATTACTATACTTATTACTCTTATTATTATCAATCTAAGTCATATTATTAGCCATATTATGCTTATATGATCGATAGAACTACAATTACTATACTCATTACTCTTATTATTATCAATCTAACTCATATTATTAGCCATACTATACTTATATGATCGACAGAACGACAATTACTATACTTATTACTCTTATTATTATGAATCTAACTCATATTATTAACCATATTATGCAGATATGATCGATAGAACTACAATTACTATACTCATTACTCTTATTATTATCAATCTAACTCTTATTATTAGCCATATTATGCTTATAATATCGATAGAACGACAATTACTATACTTATTACTCTTATTATTATCAATCTAACTCATATTATTAGCCACATTATGCTTATATGATCGATAGAACGACAATTACTATACTTATTACTCTTATTATTATCAATCTAACTCATATTGTTAACCATATTATGCTTATATGATCGATAGAACGACAATTACTCTACTTATTACTCTTATTATTATCAATCTAACTCTTATTATTAGCCATATTATGCTTATAATATCGATAGAACGACAATTACTATACTTATTACTCTTATTATTATCAATCTAATTCATATTATTAACCATATTATGCTAATATGATGGATAGAACGACAATTACTATACTTATTACACTCACTGTTATCAATCTTACTCATATTATTAACCATATTGTGCAGATATGATCGATAGCACGACATTTACTATACACATTACTCTTACTATTATCAATCTAACTCATATTATTAACCATATTATGCAGATATGATCGATAGCACGACATTTACTATACACATTACTCTTACTATTATCAATCTAACTCATATTATTAACCATATTATGCAGATATGATCGATAGCACGACATTTGCTATACCTATTACTCCTATTATTATGAATCTAACTCATATTATTAACCATATTATTCAGATATGATCTATAGAACTACAATTACTATACTCATTACTCTTATTATTATCAATCTAACTCATATTATTAGCCATATTATGCTTATATGATCGATAGAACGACAATTACTATACTCATTACTCTTATTATTATCAATCTAACTCATATTATTAGCCATATTATGCTTATATGATCGACAGAACGACAATTACTATACTTATTACACTCACTATTATCAGTCTAACTCATATTATTAACCATATTATGCAGATATGATCGATAGCACGACATTTACTATACTTATTACTCTTATTATCATCAATCTAACTCATATTATTGGCCATATTATGCTTAAATGATCGATAGAACGACAATTACTATACTTATTACTCTTATTATTATAAATCCAACTCATATTATTACCAATATTATGATTATATGATCGATAGAACGACATTTACTATACTTATTACACTCACTATTATCAATCTAACTCATATTATTAACCATATTATGCAGATATGATCGATAGCACGACATTTACTATACATATTACTCTTAGTATTATCAATCTAACTCATATTATTAGCCAGATTATGCTTATATTATCGATAGAACGACAATTACTATACTTATTACTTTTATTATTATCAATCCAACTCATATTATTAGCCATATTATGCTTAAATGATCGCTAGAACTAGAATTACTATACTCACTACTGTTAGTATTATCAATCTAACTCATATTATTAGCCATATTATGCTTATATGATCGATAGAACGAGAATTACTATACTCACTACTCTGAGTATTATCAATCTAACTCATATTATTAGCCATATTATGCTTATATTATCGATAGAACTACAATTACTATACTCAATACTCTTATTATTATCAATCTAACTCGTATTATTAGCCATATTATGCTTAAATGATCGATAGAACGACAATTACTATACTTATTACTCTTATTATTATGAATCTAACTCATATTATTAGCCATACTATACTTATATGATCGACAGAACGACAATTACTATACTTATTACACTTACTATTATCAATCTAACTCATATTATTAGCCATATTATGCTTATATGAGCAATAGAACTACAATTACTATACTTATTACTCTTGTTATTATCAATCTAACTCATATTATTAGCCATATTATGCCTATATGATCGATAGAACGACAATTACTATCCTTATTACTCTTATTATTATCAATCTAACTCATATTATTAACCATATTATCCTTAAATGATCGCTAGTACGACAATTACTATGCTTATTACTCTTATTATTATCAATCTAACTCATATTATTAACCATATTATCCTTAAATGATCGCTAGTACGACAATTACTATACTTATTACTCTTATTATTATGAATCTAACTCATATTATTAACCATATTACGTAGATATGATCGATAGAACTACAATTACTATACTCATTACTCTTATTATTATCAATCTAACTCATATTATTAGCCATATTATGCTTATATGATCGACAGAACGACAATTACTATACTTATTACACTTACTGTTATCAATCTAACTCATATTATTAACCATATTATGTTTATATGATCGATAGAACGACAATTACTGTACTTATTACTCTTATCATTATCGATCTAACTCTCATTATTAGCCATATTATGCTTATAATATCGATAGAACGACAATTACTATACTTATTACTGTTATTATTATCAATGTAACTCATACTATTAGCCATATTATGCTTATATGATCGATAGAACGACAATTACTATGCTTATTACTCTTATTATTATCAATCTAACTCATATTATTAGCCATATTATGCTTAAATGATCGATAGAACGGCAATTACTATACTTATTACTCTTATTATTATCAATTTAACTCATATTATTACCCATATTATGCTTATATGATCGATAGAACTACAATTACTATACTTATTACTCTTATTATTATGAATCTAACTCATATTATTAACCATATTATGCTTATATTGTCGATAGAACGACAATTACTATACTTATTACTGTTATTTCTATCAATCTAACTCATATTGTTAGCCACATTATGCTTAAATGATCGATAGAACGACAATTACTATACTTATTACACTCACTGTTATCAATCTAACTCATATTATTAACCATATTATGCAGATATGATCGATAGCACGACAATTACTATACTTATTACTCTTATTATTATCAATCTAAGTCATATTATTAGCCATATTATGCTTATATGATCGATAGAACTACAATTACTATACTCATTACTCTTATTATTATCAATCTAACTCATATTATTAGCCATACTATACTTATATGATCGACAGAACGACAATTACTATACTTATTACTCTTATTATTATGAATCTAACTCATATTATTAACCATATTATGCAGATATGATCGATAGAACTACAATTACTATACTCATTACTCTTATTATTATCAATCTAACTCTTATTATTAGCCATATTATGCTTATAATATCGATAGAACGACAATTACTATACTTATTACTCTTATTATTATCAATCTAACTCATATTATTAGCCACATTATGCTTATATGATCGATAGAACGACAATTACTATACTTATTACTCTTATTATTATCAATCTAACTCATATTGTTAACCATATTATGCTTATATGATCGATAGAACGACAATTACTCTACTTATTACTCTTATTATTATCAATCTAACTCTTATTATTAGCCATATTATGCTTATAATATCGATAGAACGACAATTACTATACTTATTACTCTTATTATTATCAATCTAATTCATATTATTAACCATATTATGCTAATATGATGGATAGAACGACAATTACTATACTTATTACACTCACTGTTATCAATCTTACTCATATTATTAACCATATTGTGCAGATATGATCGATAGCACGACATTTACTATACACATTACTCTTACTATTATCAATCTAACTCATATTATTAACCATATTATGCAGATATGATCGATAGCACGACATTTACTATACACATTACTCTTACTATTATCAATCTAACTCATATTATTAACCATATTATGCAGATATGATCGATAGCACGACATTTGCTATACCTATTACTCCTATTATTATGAATCTAACTCATATTATTAACCATATTATTCAGATATGATCTATAGAACTACAATTACTATACTCATTACTCTTATTATTATCAATCTAACTCATATTATTAGCCATATTATGCTTATATGATCGATAGAACGACAATTACTATACTCATTACTCTTATTATTATCAATCTAACTCATATTATTAGCCATATTATGCTTACATGATCGACAGAACGACAATTACTATACTTATTACACTCACTATTATCAGTCTAACTCATATTATTAACCATATTATGCAGATATGATCGATAGCACGACATTTACTATACTTATTACTCTTATTATCATCAATCTAACTCATATTATTGGCCATATTATGCTTAAATGATCGATAGAACGACAATTACTATACTTATTACTCTTATTATTATAAATCCAACTCATATTATTACCAATATTATGATTATATGATCGATAGAACGACATTTACTATACTTATTACACTCACTATTATCAATCTAACTCATATTATTAACCATATTATGCAGATATGATCGATAGCACGACATTTACTATACATATTACTCTTAGTATTATCAATCTAACTCATATTATTAGCCAGATTATGCTTATATTATCGATAGAACGACAATTACTATACTTATTACTTTTATTATTATCAATCCAACTCATATTATTAGCCATATTATGCTTAAATGATCGCTAGAACTACAATTACTATACTCACTACTGTTAGTATTATCAATCTAACTCATATTATTAGCCATATTATGCTTATATGATCGATAGAACGAGAATTACTATACTCACTACTCTGAGTATTATCAATCTAACTCATATTATTAGCCATATTATGCTTATATTATCGATAGAACTACAATTACTATACTCAATACTCTTATTATTATCAATCTAACTCGTATTATTAGCCATATTATGCTTAAATGATCGATAGAACGACAATTACTATACTTATTACTCTTATTATTATGAATCTAACTCATATTATTAGCCATACTATACTTATATGATCGACAGAACGACAATTACTATACTTATTACACTTACTATTATCAATCTAACTCATATTATTAGCCATATTATGCTTATATGAGCAATAGAACTACAATTACTATACTTATTACTCTTGTTATTATCAATCTAACTCATATTATTAGCCATATTATGCTTATATGATCGGTAGAACGACAATTACTATCCTTATTACTCTTATTATTATCAATCTAACTCATATTATTAACCATATTATCCTTAAATGATCGCTAGTACGACAATTACTATGCTTATTACTCTTATTATTATCAATCTAACTCATATTATTAACCATATTATCCTTAAATGATCGCTAGTACGACAATTACTATACTTATTACTCTTATTATTATGAATCTAACTCATATTATTAACCATATTACGTAGATATGATCGATAGAACTACAATTACTATACTCATTACTCTTATTATTATCAATCTAACTCATATTATTAGCCATATTATGCTTATATGATCGACAGAACGACAATTACTATACTTATTACACTTACTGTTATCAATCTAACTCATATTATTAACCATATTATGTTTATATGATCGATAGAACGACAATTACTGTACTTATTACTCTTATCATTATCGATCTAACTCTTATTATTAGCCATATTATGCTTATAATATCGATAGAACGACAATTACTATACTTATTACTGTTATTATTATCAATCTAACTCATACTATTAGCCATATTATGCTTATATGATCGATAGAACGACAATTACTATGCTTATTACTCTTATTATTATCAATCTAACTCATATTATTAGCCATATTATGGTTATATGATTGACAGGACGACAATTACTATACTTATTACACTCACTGTTATCAATCTAACTCATATTATTAACCATATTATGCAAATTTGATCGATAGAACGACAATCAATATACTTATTACTCCTATTATTATCAACCTAACTCATATTATTAGCCATATTATGCTTATATTGTCGATAGAACTACAATTACTATACTTATTACTGTTATTACTATCAATCTAACTCATATTGTTAGCCATATTATGCTTAAATGATCGATAGAACGACAATTACTATACTTATCACACTCACTGTTATCAATCTAACTCATATTATTAACCATATTATGCAGATATGATCGATAGCACGACAATTACTATACTTATTACTCTTATTATTATCAATCTAAGTCATATTATTAGCCATATTATGCTTATCTGAGCAATAGAACGACAATTACTATACTTATTACTCTTATTATTATGAATCTAACTCATATTATTAGCCATACTATACTTATATGATCGACAGAACGACAATTACTATACTTATTACACTTACTATTATCAATCTAACTCATATTATTAGCCATATTATGCTTATATGAGCAATAGAACTACAATTACTATACTTATTACTCTTGTTATTATCAATCTAACTCATATTATTAACCATATTATGCAGATATGATCGATAGAACTACAATTACTATACTCATTACTCTTATTATTATCAATCTAACTCGTATTATTAGCCATATTATGCTTATATGATCGACAGAACGAGAATTACTATACTAACTACTCTTAGTATTATCAATCTAACTCATATTATTAGCCACATTATGCTTATATGATCGATAGAACTACAATTGCTATACTCATTACTCTTATTATTATAAATCCAACTCATATTATTACCCATATTATGCTGATATGATCGACAGAACAACATTCACTATACTTATTACACTCACTATTATCAATCTAACTCATATTATTAACCATATTATGCAGATATGATCGGTAGAACGACAATTACTATACTTATTACTCTTATTATTATCATTCTAACTCATATTATTAACCATATTATGCAGATATGAGCGATAGAACTACAATTACTATACTCATTACTCTTATTATTATCAATCTAACTCATATTATTAGCCATATTATGCTTATATGATCGATAGAACGACAATTACTATACTTATTATTCTTATTTTTATCATCCCAACTCATATTATTCGCCATATTATGCTTAAATGATCGATAGAACGACAATTACTATACTTATTACTCTCATTATTATGAATATAACTCATATTATTAGCCATATTATGCTTATATGATCGATAGAACTACAATTACTATACTCATTACTCTTATTATTATCAATCCAACTCATATTATTACCCATATTATGCTGATATGATCGATAGAACGACATTCACTATACTTATTACACTCACTATTATCAATCTAACTCATATTATTAACCATATTATGCAGATATGATCGATAGAACGACAATTACTATACTTATTACTCTTATTATTATCATTCTAACTCATATTATTAACCATATTAAGCCGATATGATCGATAGAGCTACAATTACTATACTCATTACTCTTATTATTATCAATCTAACTCATATTATTCGCCATATTATGCTTATGTGATCGATAGAACTACAATTACTATACTCATTACTCTTATTATTATCAATCTAACTCATATTAATAGCCATACTATACTTATATGATCGACAGAACGACAATTACTATACTTATTACACTTACTATTATCAATCCAACTCATATTATTAGCCATATTATGCTTATATGATCGATAGAACGACAATTACTGTACTTATTACTCTTATCATTATCGATCTAACTCATATTTTTAACCATATTATGCTAATATGATCGATAGAACGACAATTACTATACTTATTATTCTTATTTTTATCAACCCAACTCATATTATTCGCCATATTATGCTTAAATGATCGATGGGACGACAATTACTATACTTATTACTCTTATTATTATGAATCTAACTCATATTATTAGCCATATTATGCTTATATGATCGATAGAACGACAATTGCTATACTTATTACTCTTATTATTATGAATCTAACTCATATCATTAACCATATTATGCAGATATGATCGATAGAACTACAATTACTATACTCATTACTCTTAATATTATCAATCTAACTCATATTATTAGCCATATTATGCTTCTATGATCTATAGAACGAGAATTACTATACTCATTACTCTTATTATTATCAATCTAACTCATATTAATAGCCATACTATACTTATATGATCGACAGAACGACAATTACTATACTTATTACACTTACTATTATCAATCCAACTCATATTATTAGCCATATTATGCTTATATGATCGATAGAACGACAATTACTGTACTTATTACTCTTATCATTATCGATCTAACTCATATTTTTAACCATATTATGCTAATATGATCGATAGAACGACAATTACTATACTTATTATTCTTATTTTTATCAACCCAACTCATATTATTCGCCATATTATGCTTAAATGATCGATGGGACGACAATTACTATACTTATTACTCTTATTATTATGAATCTAACTCATATTATTAGCCATATTATGCTTATATGATCGATAGAACGACAATTGCTATACTTATTACTCTTATTATTATGAATCTAACTCATATCATTAACCATATTATGCAGATATGATCGATAGAACTACAATTACTATACTCATTACTCTTATTATTATCAATCTAACTCATATTATTAGCCATATTATGCTTCTATGATCTATAGAACGAGAATTACTATACTCACTACTCTTAGTATTATCAATCTAACTCATATTATTAGCCATATTATGCTTATATTATCGATAGAACGACAATTACTATACTTATTACTTTTATTATTATCAATCCAACTCATATTATTAGCCATATTATGCTTATATGATCGATAGAACGAGAATTACTATACTCACTACTCTTAGTATTATCAATCTAACTCATATTATTAGCCATATTATGCTTATATTATCGGTAGAACGACAATTACTATACTTATTACTGTTATTACTATCAATCTAACTCATATTATTAGCCATATTATGCTTATATTATCGATAGAACGACAATTACTATACTTATTACTCTTATTATTATGAATCTAACTCATATTATTAGCCATATTATGCTTATATGATCGATAGAACGACAATTACTATACTTATTACTCTTATTATTATGAATCTAACTCATATCATTAACCATATTATGCAGATATGATCGATAGAACTACAATTACTATACTCATTACTCTTATTTTTATCAATCTAACTCATATTATTAGCCATATTATGCTTCTATGATCTATAGAACGAGAATTACTATACTCACTACTCTTAGTATTATCAATCTAACTCATATTATTAGCCATATTATGGTTATATGATTGACAGGACGACAATTACTATACTTATTACACTCACTGTTATCAATCTAACTCATATTATTAACCATATTATGCAAATTTGATCGATAGAACGACAATCACTGTACTTATTACTCTTATTATTATCAACCTAACTCATATTATTAGCCATATTGTGCTTAAATGATCGATAGAACTACAATTACTATACTCATTACTCTTATTATTATCAATCTAACCCATATTATTAGCTATATTATGCTAATATGATCGACAGAACGACAATTACTATACTTATTACACTCACTGTTATCAATCTAACTCTTATTATTAGCCATATTATGCTTATAATATCGATAGAACGCCAATTAATATACTTATTACTGTTATTATTATCAATATAACTCATATTACTAACCATATTATGCTTAAATGATCGATAGAACTACAATTACTATACTCATTACTCTTATTATTATCAATCTAATCCATATTATTAGCCATATTATGCTTATATGATCGATAGAACGAGAATTACTCTACTTATTACTCTTATTATTATCAATCCAACTCATATTATTAACCATATTATGCAGATATGATCGATAGCACGACATTTGCTATACCTATTACTCCTATTATTATGAATCTAACTCATATTATTAACCATATTATGCAGATATGATCTATAGAACTACAATTACTATACTCATTACCTTTACTCTTATTATTATCAATCTAACTCATATTATTAGCCATATTATGCTTATATGATCGATAGAACGACAATTACTATACTCATTACTCTTATTATTATCAATCTAACTCATATTATTAGTCATATTATGCTTATATGATCGACAGAACGACAATTACTATACTTATTACACTCACTATTATCAGTCTAACTCATATTATTAACCATATTATGCAGATATGATCGATAGCACGACATTTACTATACTTATTACTCTTATTATCATCAATCTAACTCATATTATTGGCCATATTATGCTTAAATGATCGATAGAACGACAATTACTATACTTATTACTCTTATTATTATAAATCCAACTCATATTATTACCAATATTATGATTATATGATCGATAGAACGACATTTACTATACTTATTACACTCACTATTATCAATCTAACTCATGTTATTAACCATATTATGCAGATATGATCGATAGAACGACAATTACTATACTTATTACTCTTATTATTATCAATCTAACTCATATTATTAGCCATATTATGCTTATATGATCGATAGAACGACAAATACTATACTTATTACTCTTATTATTATGAATCTAACTCATATTATTAACCATATTATGCAGATATGATCTATAGAACTACAATTACTATACTCATTATTATTATGAATCTAACTCATATTATTAACCATATTATGCAGATATGATCTATAGAACTACAATTACTATACTCATTACTCTTATTATTATCAATCTAACTCATATTATTAGCCATATTATGCTTATATGATCGATAGAACGGCAATTACTATACTCATTACTCTTATTATTATCAATCTAACTCATATTATTAGCCATATTATGCTTATATGATCGACAGAACGACAATTACTCTACTTATTACACTCACTATTATCAATCTAACTCATATTATTAACCATATTATGCAGATATGAGCGATAGAACTACAATTACAATCCTCATTACTCTTATTATTATCAATCTAACTCATATTATTAGCCATATTATGCTTATATGATCGATAGAACGACAATTACTATACTTATTACTCTTATTATTATGAACCTAACTCATATTATTAGCCATATTATGCTTATATGAGCAATAGAACTACAATTACTATACTTATTACTCTTATTATTATCATCCTAACTCATATTATTAACCATATTATGCAGATATGATCGATAGCACGACATTTGCTATACCTATTACTCTTATTATTATGAATCTAACTCATATTATTAACCATATTATGCAGATATGATCGATAGAGCGACAATTACTATACTTATTACTCTTATTATTATCATTCTAACTCATATTATTAACCATATTATGCAGATATGAGCGATATAACTACAATTACTATACTCATTACTCTTGTTATTATCAATCTAACTCATATTATTAGCCATATTATGCTTATATGATCGATAGAACGACAATTACTATACTTATTACTCTTATTATTATGAACCCAACTCATATTATTAACCATATTATGCAGATATGATCGATAGAACTACAATTACTATACTCATTACTCTTATTATTATCAACCTATCTCATATTATTAGCCATATTATGCTTATATGATCGATAGAACGAGAATTACTATACCCACTACTCTTAGTATTATCAATCTAACTCATATTATTAGCCATATTATGCTTAAATGATAGATAGAACGGCAATTACTATACTTATTACTCTTATTATTATCAATTTAACTCATATTATTACCCATATTATGCTTATATGATCGATAGAACGACAATTACTATACTTATTACTCTTATTATTATGAATCTAACTCATATTATTAACCATATTATGCAGATATGATCGATAGAACTACAATTACTATACTCATTACTCTTATTATTATCAATCTAACTCTTATTATTAGCCATATTATGCTAATATGATGGATAGAACGACAATTACTATACTTATTACACTCACTGTTATCAATCTTACTCATATTATTAACCATATTGTGCAGATATGATCGATAGCACGACATTTACTATACACATTACTCTTACTATTATCAATCTAACTCATATTATTAACCATATTATGCAGATATGATCGATAGCACGACATTTACTATACACATTACTCTTACTATTATCAATCTAACTCATATTATTAACCATATTACGCAGATATGATCGATAGCACGACATTTACTATACACATTACTCTTACTATTATCAATCTAACTCATATTATTAACCATATTATGCAGATATGATCGATAGCACGACATTTACTATACTTACTACTCTTATCATTATCGATCTAACTCATATTTTTAACCATATTATGCTAATATGATCGATAGAACGACAATTACTATACTTATTACTCTTATTATTATCAATTTAACTCATATTATTAACCATATTATGCAGATATGATCGATAGCACGACATTTGCTATACCTATTACTCTTATTATTATGAATCTAACTCATATTATTAACCATATTATGCAGATATGATCTATAGAACTACAATTACTATACTCATTACTCTTATTATTATCAATCTAACTCATATTATTAGCCATATTATGCTTATATGATCGATAGAACGGCAATTACTATACTCATTACTCTTATTATTATCAATCTAACTCATATTATTAGCCATATTATGCTTATATGATCGACAGAACGACAATTACTCTACTTATTACACTCACTATTATCAATCTAACTCATATTATTAACCATATTATGCAGATATGAGCGATAGAACTACAATTACAATACTCATTACTCTTATTATTATCAATCTAACTCATATTATTAGCCATATTATGCTTATATGATCGATAGAACGACAATTACTATACTTATTACTCTTATTATTATGAACCTAACTCATATTATTAGCCATATTATGCTTATATGAGCAATAGAACTACAATTACTATACTTATTACTCTTATTATTATCAATTTAACTCATATTATTACCCATATTATGCAGATATGATCGATAGCACGACATTTGCTATACCTATTACTCTTATTATTATGAATCTAACTCATATTATTAACCATATTATGCAGATATGATCGATAGAGCGACAATTACTATACTTATTACTCTTATTATTATCATTCTAACTCATATTATTAACCATATTATGCAGATATGAGCGATAGAACTACAATTACTATACTCATTACTCTTGTTATTATCAATCTAACTCATATTATTAGCCATATTATGCTTATATGATCGATAGAACGACAATTACTATACTTATTACTCTTATTATTATGAACCCAACTCATATTATTAACCATATTATGCAGATATGATCGATAGAACTACAATTACTATACTCATTACTCTTATTATTATCAACCTATCTCATATTATTAGCCGTATTATGCTTATATGATCGATAGAACGAGAATTACTATACTCACTACTCTTAGTATTATCAATCTAACTCATATTATTAGCCATATTATGCTTAAATGATAGATAGAACGGCAATTACTATACTTATTACTCTTATTATTATCAATTTAACTCATATTATTACCCATATTATGCTTATATGATCGATAGAACGACAATTACTATACTTATTACTCTTATTATTATGAATCTAACTCATATTATTAACCATATTATGCAGATATGATCGATAGAACTACAATTACTATACTCATTACTCTTATTATTATCAATCTAACTCTTATTATTAGCCATATTATGCTTATAATATCGATAGAACGACAATTACTATACTTATTACTCTTATTATTATCAATCTAATTCATATTATTAACCATATTATGCTAATATGATGGATAGAACGACAATTACTATACTTATTACACTCACTGTTATCAATCTTACTCATATTATTAACCATATTGTGCAGATATGATCGATAGCACGACATTTACTATACACATTACTCTTACTATTATCAATCTAACTCATATTATTAACCATATTATGCAGATATGATCGATAGCACGACATTTACTATACACATTACTCTTACTATTATCAATCTAACTCATATTATTAACCATATTACGCAGATATGATCGATAGCACGACATTTACTATACACATTACTCTTACTATTATCAATCTAACTCATATTATTAACCATATTATGCAGATATGATCGATAGCACGACATTTACTATACTTACTACTCTTATCATTATCGATCTAACTCATATTTTTAACCATATTATGCTAATATGATCGATAGAACGACAATTACTATACTTATTACTCTTATTATTATCAATTTAACTCATATTATTACCCATATTATGCTTATATGATCGATAGAACGACAATTACTATACTTATTACTCTTATTATTATGAATCTAACTCATATTATTAACCATATTATGCAGATATGATCGATAGAACGACAATTACTATACTTATTACTCTTATTATTATCAATCTAACTCATATTATTAACCATATTATGCTTATATGATCGATAGAACGACAATTACTGTACTTATTACTCTTATCATTATCGATCTAACTCTTATTATTAGCCATATTATGCTTATAATATCGATAGAACGACAATTACTATACTTATTACTGTTATTATTATCAATCTAACTCATTCTATTAGCCATATTATGCTTATATGATCGATAGAACGACAATTACTATACTCATTACTCTTATTATTATCAATCTAACCCATATTATTAGCCATATTATGGTTATATGATTGACAGGACGACAATTACTATACTTATTACACTCACTGTTATCAATCTAACTCATATTATTAGCCATATTATGCTTATATTATCGATAGAACGACAATTACTATACTTATTACTCTTATTATTATCATTCTAACTCATATTATTAACCATATTAAGCCGATATGATCGATAGAGCTACAATTACTATACTCATTACTCTTATTATTATCAATCTAACTCATATTATTCGCCATATTATGCTTATGTGATCGATAGAACTACAATTACTATACTCATTACTCTTATTATTATCAATCTAACTCATATTATTAGCCATACTATACTTATATGATCGACAGAACGACAATTACTATACTTATTACACTTACTATTATCAATCTAACTCATATTATTAGCCATATTATGCTTATATGATCGATAGAACGACAATTACTGTACTTATTACTCTTATCATTATCGATCTAACTCATATTTTTAACCATATTATGCTAATATGATCGATAGAACGACAATTACTATACTTATTATTCTTATTTTTATCAACCCAACTCATATTATTCGCCATATTATGCTTAAATGATCGATGGGACGACAATTACTATACTTATTACTCTTATTATTATGAATCTAACTCATATTATTAGCCATATTATGCTTATATGATCGATAGAACGACAATTGCTATACTTATTACTCTTATTATTATGAATCTAACTCATATCATTAACCATATTATGCAGATATGATCGATAGAACTACAATTACTATACTCATTACTCTTATTATTATCAATCTAACTCATATTATTAGCCATATTATGCTTCTATGATCTATAGAACGAGAATTACTATACTCACTACTCTTAGTATTATCAATCTAACTCATATTATTAGCCATATTATGCTTATATTATCGATAGAACGACAATTACTATACTTATTACTTTTATTATTATCAATCCAACTCATATTATTAGCCATATTATGCTTATATGATCGATAGAACGAGAATTACTATACTCACTACTCTTAGTATTATCAATCTAACTCATATTATTAGCCATATTATGCTTATATTATCGGTAGAACGACAATTACTATACTTATTACTGTTATTACTATCAATCTAACTCATATTATTAGCCATATTATGCTTATATTATCGATAGAACGACAATTACTATACTTATTACTCTTATTATTATGAATCTAACTCATATTATTAGCCATATTATGCTTATATGATCGATAGAACGACAATTACTATACTTATTACTCTTATTATTATGAATCTAACTCATATCATTAACCATATTATGCAGATATGATCGATAGAACTACAATTACTATACTCATTACTCTTATTATTATCAATCTAACTCATATTATTAGCCATATTATGCTTCTATGATCTATAGAATGAGAATTACTATACTCACTACTCTTAGTATTATCAATCTAACTCATATTATTAGCCATATTATGGTTATATGATTGACAGGACGACAATTACTATACTTATTACACTCACTGTTATCAATCTAACTCATATTATTAACCATATTATGCAAATTTGATCGATAGAACGAAAATCACTGTACTTATTACTCTTATCATTATCAACCTAACTCATATTATTAGCCATATTATGCTTATATTGTCGATAGAACGACAATTACTATACTTATTACTGTTATTACTATCAATCTAACTCATATTGTTAGCCATATTATGCTTAAATGATCGATAGAACGACAATTACTATACTTATTACACTCACTGTTATCAATCTAACTCATATTATTAACCATATTATGCAGATATGATCGATAGCACGACAATTACTATACTTATTACTCTTATTATTATCAATCTAACTCATATTATTAGCCATATTATGCTTATATGAGCAATGGAACGACAATTACTATACTTATTACTCTTATTATTATGAATCTAACTCATATTATTAGCCATACTATACTTATATGATCGACAGAACGACAATTACTATACTTATTACACTTACTATTATCAATCTAACTCATATTATTAGCCATATTATGCTTATAATATCGATAGAACGACAATTACTATACTTATTACTGTTATTATTATCAACCTAACTCATATTATTAGCCATATTGTGCTTAAATGATCGATAGAACTACAATTACTATACCCATTACTCTTATTATTATCAATCTAACCCATATTATTAGCTATATTATGCTAATATGATCGACAGAACGACAATTACTATACTTATTACACTCACTGTTATCAATCTAACTCATATTATTAACCATATTATGCAGATATGATCGATAGAACTACAATTACTATACTCATTACTCTTATTATTATCAATCTAACTCTTATTATTAGCCATATTATGCTTATAATATCGATAGAACGCCAATTAATATACTTATTACTGTTATTATTATCAATATAACTCATATTACTAACCATATTATGCTTAAATGATCGATAGAACTACAATTACTATACTCATTACTCTTATTATTATCAATCTAATCCATATTATTAGCCATATTATGCTTATATGATCGACAGAACGACAATTACTATACTTATTACACTCACTATTATCAGTCTAACTCATATTATTAACCATATTATGCAGATATGATCGATAGCACGACATTTACTATACTTATTACTCTTATTATCATCAATCTAACTCATATTATTGGCCATATTATGCTTAAATGATCGATAGAACGACAATTACTATACTTATTACTCTTATTATTATAAATCCAACTCATATTATTACCAATATTATGATTATATGATCGATAGAACGACATTTACTATACTTATTACACTCACTATTATCAATCTAACTCATGTTATTAACCATATTATGCAGATATGATCGATAGAACGACAATTACTATACTTATTACTCTTATTATTATCAATCTAACTCATATTATTAGCCATATTATGCTTATATGATCGATAGAACGACAAATACTATACTTATTACTCTTATTATTATCAATCTAATTCATATTATTAACCATATCATGCTAATATGATCGATAGAACGACAATTACTATACTTATTACACTCACTGTTATCAATCTAACACATATTATTAACCATATTGTGCAGATATGATCGATAGCACGACATTTACTATACACATTACTCTTACTATTATCAATCTAACTCATATTATTAACCATATTATGCAGATATGATCGATAGCACGACATTTACTGTACACATTACTCTTACTATTATCAATCTAACTCATATTATTAACCATATTATGCAGATATGATCGATTGCACGACATTTACTATACTTACTACTCTTATTATTATCAATCTAACTCATATTATTAGCCATATTATGCTTATATGATCGATAGAACGACAATTACTATACTTATTACTCTTATTATTATGAACCCAACTCATATTATTAACCATATTATGCAGATATGATCGATAGAACTACAATTACTATACTCATTACTCTTATTATTATCAATCTAACTCGTATTATTAGCCATATTATGCTTCTATGATCGATAGAACGAGAATTACTATACTCACTACTCTTAGTATTATCAATCTAACTCATATTATTAACCATATTATGCTTATATTATCGATAGAACGACAATTACTATACTTATTACTGTTATTACTATCAATCTAACTCATATTATTAGCCATATTATGCTTAAATGATCGATAGAACGACAATTACTATACATATTACTCTTATTATTATCAATCTAACTCATATTATTAACCATATTATGCAGATATGATCGATAGTGCGACAATTACTATACTTATTACTCTTATTATTATCAATCTAACTCATATTATTAACCATATTATGCAGATATGAGCGATAGAACTACAATTACTATACTCATTACTCTTGTTATTATCAATCTAACTCATATTATTAGCCATATTATGCTTATATGATCGATAGAACGACAATTACTATACTTATTACTCTTATTATTATGAACCCAACTCATATTATTAACCATATTATGCAGATATGATCGATAGAACTACAATTACTATACTCATTACTCTTATTATTATCAACCTATCTCATATTATTAGCCATATTATGCTTATATGATCGATAGAACGAGAATTACTATACTCACTACTCTTAGTATTATCAATCTAACTCATATTATTAGCCATATTATGCTTAAATGATAGATAGAACGGCAATTACTATACTTATTACTCTTATTATTATCAATTTAACTCATATTATTAGCCATATTATGCTTAAATGATCGATAGAACGACAATTACTGTACTTATTACTCTTATTATTATGAACCTAACTCATATTATTAGCCATATTATGCTTATATGAGCAATAGAACTACAATTACTATACTTATTACTCTTATTATTATCATCCTAACTCATATTATTAACCATATTATGCAGATATGATCGATAGAACTACAATTACTATACTCATTACTCTTATTATTATCAATCTAACTCATATTATTAGCCATATTATGCTTACATGATCGATAGAACGACAATTACTATACTTATTACTCTTATTATTATCAATTTAACTCATATTATTACCCATATTATGCTTATATGATCGATAGAACGACAATTACTATACTTATTACTCTTATTATTATGAATCTAACTCATATTATTAACCATATTATGCAGATATGATCGATAGAACGACAATTACTATACTTATTACTCTTATTATTATCAATCTAACTCATATTATTAACCATATTATGCTTATATGATCGATAGAACGACAATTACTGTACTTATTACTCTTATCATTATCGATCTAACTCTTATTATTAGCCATATTATGCTTATAATATCGATAGAACGACAATTACTATACTTATTACTGTTATTATTATCAATCTAACTCATTCTATTAGCCATATTATGCTTATATGATCGATAGAACGACAATTACTATGCTTATTACTCTTCTTATTATCAATCTAACTCATATTATTAGCCATATTATGGTTATATGATTGACAGGACGACAATTACTATACTTATTACACTCACTGTTATCAATCTAACTCATATTATTAGCCATATTATGCTTATATGATCGATAGAACGACAATTACTATACTCATTACTCTTATTATTATCAATCTAACTCGTATTATTAGCCATATTATGCTTATATGATCGACAGAACGAGAATTACTATACTAACTACTCTTAGTATTATCAATCTAACTCATATTATTAGCCACATTATGCTTATATGATCGATAGAACTACAATTGCTATACTCATTACTCTTATTATTATAAATCCAACTCATATTATTACCCATATTATGCTGATATGATCGACAGAACAACATTCACTATACTTATTACACTCACTATTATCAATCTAACTCATATTATTAACCATATTATGCAGATATGATCGGTAGAACGACAATTACTATACTTATTACTCTTATTATTATCATTCTAACTCATATTATTAACCATATTATGCAGATATGAGCGATAGAACTACAATTACTATACTCATTACTCTTATTATTATCAATCTAACTCATATTATTAGCCATATTATGCTTATATGATCGATAGAACGACAATTACTATACTTATTATTCTTATTTTTATCATCCCAACTCATATTATTCGCCATACTATGCTTAAATGATCGATAGAACGACAATTACTATACTTATTACTCTCATTATTATGAATATAACTCATATTATTAGCCATATTATGCTTATATGATCGATAGAACTACAATTACTATACTCATTACTCTTATTATTATCAATCCAACTCATATTATTACCCATATTATGCTGATATGATCGATAGAACGAAATTCACTATACTTATTACACTCACTATTATCAATCTAACTCATATTATTAACCATATTATGCAGATATGATCGATAGAACGACAATTACTATACTTATTACTCTTATTATTATCATTCTAACTCATATTATTAACCATATTAAGCCGATATGATCGATAGAGCTACAATTACTATACTCATTACTCTTATTATTATCAATCTAACTCATATTATTCGCCATATTATGCTTATGTGATCGATAGTACTACAATTACTATACTCATTACTCTTATTATTATCAATCTAACTCATGTTATTAGCCATACTATACTTATATGATCGACAGAACGACAATTACTATACTTATTACACTTACTATTATCAATCTAACTCATATTATTAGCCATATTATGCTTATATGATCGATAGAACGACAATTACTGTACTTATTACTCTTATTATTATGAATCTAACTCATATTATTAACCATATTATGCAGATATGATCGGTAGAACGACAATTACTATACTTATTACTCTTATTATTATCATTCTAACTCATATTATTAACCATATTATGCAGATATGAGCGATAGAACTACAATTACTATACTCATTACTCTTATTATTATCAATCTAACTCATATTATTAGCCATATTATGCTTATATGATCGATAGAACGACAATTACTATACTTATTATTCTTATTTTTATCATCCCAACTCATATTATTCGCCATATTATGCTTAAATGATCGATAGAACGACATTTACTATACTTATTACTCTCATTATTATGAATATAACTCATATTATTAGCCATATTATGCTTATATGATCGATAGAACTACAATTACTATACTCATTACTCTTATTATTATCAATCCAACTCATATTATTACCCATATTATGCTGATATGATCGATAGAACGACATTCACTATACTTATTACACTCACTATTATCAATCTAACTCATATTATTAACCATATTATGCAGATATGATCGATAGAACGACAATTACTATACTTATTACTCTTATTATTATCATTCTAACTCATATTATTAACCATATTAAGCCGATATGATCGATAGAGCTACAATTACTATACTCATTACTCTTATTATTATCAATCTAACTCATATTATTCGCCATATTATGCTTATGTGATCGATAGAACTACAATTACTATACTCATTACTCTTATTATTATCAATCTAACTCATGTTATTAGCCATACTATACTTATATGATCGACAGAACGACAATTACTATACTTATTACACTTACTATTATCAATCTAACTCATATTATTAGCCATATTATGCTTATATGATCGATAGAACGACAATTACTGTACTTATTACTCTTATCATTATCGATCTAACTCATATTTTTAACCATATTATGCTAATATGATCGATAGAACGACAATTACTATACTTATTATTCTTATTTTTATCAACCCAACTCATATTATTCGCCATATTATGCTTAAATGATCGATGGGACGACAATTACTATACTTATTACTCTTATTATTATGAATCTAACTCATATTATTAGCCATATTATGCTTATATGATCGATAGAACGACAATTGCTATACTTATTACTCTTATTATTATGAATCTAACTCATATCATTAACCATATTATGCAGATATGATCGATAGAACTACAATTACTATACTCATTACTCTTATTATTATCAATCTAACTCATATTATTAGCCATATTATGCTTCTATGATCTATAGAACGAGAATTACTATACTCACTACTCTTAGTATTATCAATCTAACTCATATTATTAGCCATATTATGCTTATATTATCGATAGAACGACAATTACTATACTTATTACTTTTATTATTATCAATCCAACTCATATTATTAGCCATATTATGCTTATATGATCGATAGAACGAGAATTACTATACTCACTACTCTTAGTATTATCAATCTAACTCATATTATTAGCCATATTATGCTTATATTATCGGTAGAACGACAATTACTATACTTATTACTGTTATTACTATCAATCTAACTCATATTATTAGCCATATTATGCTTATATTATCGATAGAACGACAATTACTATACTTATTACTCTTATTATTATGAATCTAACTCATATTATTAGCCATATTATGCTTATATGATCGATAGAACGACAATTACTATACTTATTACTCTTATTATTATGAATCTAACTCATATCATTAACCATATTATGCAGATATGATCGATAGAACTACAATTACTATACTCATTACTCTTATTATTATCAATCTAACTCATATTATTAGCCATATTATGCTCCTATGATCTATAGAACGAGAATTACTATACTCACTACTCTTAGTATTATCAATCTAACTCATATTATTAGCCATATTATGGTTATGTGATTGACAGGACGACAATTACTATACTTATTACACTCACTGTTATCAATCTAACTCATATTATTAACCATATTATGCTTATATGATCGATAGAACGACAATTACTGTACTTATTACTCTTATCATTATCGATCTAACTCTTATTATTAGCCATATTATGCTTATAATATCGATAGAACGACAATTACTATACTTATTACTGTTATTATTATCAATCTAACTCATTCTATTAGCCATATTATGCTTATATGATCGATAGAACGACAATTACTATGCTTATTACTCTTCTTATTATCAATCTAACTCATATTATTAGCCATATTATGGTTATATGATTGACAGGACGACAATTACTATACTTATTACACTCACTGTTATCAATCGAACTCATATTATTAGCCATATTATGCTTATATGATCGATAGAACGACAATTACTATACTCATTACTCTTATTATTATCAATCTAACTCGTATTATTAGCCATATTATGCTTATATGATCGACAGAACGAGAATTACTATACTAACTACTCTTAGTATTATCAATCTAACTCATATTATTAGCCACATTATGCTTATATGATCGATAGAACTACAATTGCTATACTCATTACTCTTATTATTATAAATCCAACTCATATTATTACCCATATTATGCTGATATGATCGACAGAACAACATTCACTATACTTATTACACTCACTATTATCAATCTAACTCATATTATTAACCATATTATGCAGATATGATCGGTAGAACGACAATTACTATACTTATTACTCTTATTATTATCATTCTAACTCATATTATTAACCATATTATGCAGATATGAGCGATAGAACTACAATTACTATACTCATTACTCTTATTATTATCAATCTAACTCATATTATTAGCCATATTATGCTTATATGATCGATAGAACGACAATTACTATACTTATTATTCTTATTTTTATCATCCCAACTCATATTATTCGCCATATTATGCTTAAATGATCGATAGAACGACAATTACTATACTTATTACTCTCATTATTATGAATATAACTCATATTATTAGCCATATTATGCTTATATGATCGATAGAACTACAATTACTATACTCATTACTCTTATTATTATCAATCCAACTCATATTATTACCCATATTATGCTGATATGATCGATAGAACGACATTCACTATACTTATTACACTCACTATTATCAATCTAACTCATATTATTAACCATATTATGCAGATATGATCGATAGAACGACAATTACTATACTTATTACTCTTATTATTATCATTCTAACTCATATTATTAACCATATTAAGCCGATATGATCGATAGAGCTACAATTACTATACTCATTACTCTTATTATTATCAATCTAACTCATATTATTCGCCATATTATGCTTATGTGATCGATAGAACTACAATTACTATACTCATTACTCTTATTATTATCAATCTAACTCATGTTATTAGCCATACTGTACTTATATGATCGACAGAACGACAATTACTATACTTATTACACTTACTATTATCAATCTAACTCATATTATTAGCCATATTATGCTTATATGATCGATAGAACGACAATTACTGTACTTATTACTCTTATCATTATCGATCTAACTCATATTTTTAACCATATTATGCTAATATGATCGATAGAACGACAATTACTATACTTATTAATCTTATTTTTATCAACCCAACTCATATTATTCGCCATATTATGCTTAAATGATCGATGGGACGACAATTACTATACTTATTACTCTTATTATTATGAATCTAACTCATATTATTAGCCATATTATGCTTATATGATCGATAGAACGACAATTGCTATACTTATTACTCTTATTATTATGAATCTAACTCATATCATTAACCATATTATGCAGATATGATCGATAGAACTACAATTACTATACTCATTACTCTTATTATTATCAATCTAACTCATATTATTAGCCATATTATGCTTCTATGATCTATAGAACGAGAATTACTATACTCACTACTCTTAGTATTATCAATCTAACTCATATTATTAGCCATATTATGCTTATATTATCGATAGAACGACAATTACTATACTTATTACTTTTATTATTATCAATCCAACTCATATTATTAGCCATATTATGCTTATATGATCGATAGAACGAGAATTACTATACTCACTACTCTTAGTATTATCAATCTAACTCATATTATTAGCCACATTATGCTTATATTATCGGTAGAACGACAATTACTATACTTATTACAGTTATTACTATCAATCTAACTCATATTATTAGCCATATTATGCTTATATTATCGATAGAACGACAATTACTATACTTATTACTCTTATTATTATGAATCTAACTCATATTATTAGCCATATTATGCTTATATGATCGATAGAACGACAATTACTATACTTATTACTCTTATTATTATGAATCTAACTCATATCATTAACCATATTATGCAGATATGATCGATAGAACTACAATTACTATACTCATTACTCTTATTATTATCAATCTAACTCATATTATTAGCCATATTATGCTTCTATGATCTATAGAACGAGAATTACTATACTCACTACTCTTAGTATTATCAATCTAACTCATATTATTAGCCATATTATGGTTATGTGATTGACAGGACGACAATTACTATACTTATTACACTCACTGTTATCAATCTAACTCATATTATTACCCATATTATGCAAATTTGATCGATAGAACGACAATCACTGTACTTATTACTCTTATTATTATCAACCTAACGCATATTATTAGCCATATTATGCTTATATTGTCGATAGAACGACAATTACTATACTTATTACTGTTATTACTATCAATCTAACTCATATTGTTAGCCATATTATGCTTAAATGATCGATAGAACGACAATTACTATACTTATTACACTCACTGTTATCAATCTAACTCATATTATTAACCATATTATGCAGATATGATCGATAGCACGACAATTACTATACTTATTACTGTTATTATTATCAATCTAACTCATTCTATTAGCCATATTATGCTTATATGATCGATAGAACGACAATTACTATGCTTATTACTCTTCTTATTATCAATCTAACTCATATTATTAGCCATATTATGGTTATATGATTGACAGGACGACAATTACTATACTTATTACACTCACTGTTATCAATCGAACTCATATTATTAGCCATATTATGCTTATATGATCGATAGAACGACAATTACTATACTCATTACTCTTATTATTATCAATCTAACTCGTATTATTAGCCATATTATGCTTATATGATCGACAGAACGAGAATTACTATACTAACTACTCTTAGTATTATCAATCTAACTCATATTATTAGCCACATTATGCTTATATGATCGATAGAACTACAATTGCTATACTCATTACTCTTATTATTATAAATCCAACTCATATTATTACCCATATTATGCTGATATGATCGACAGAACAACATTCACTATACTTATTACACTCACTATTATCAATCTAACTCATATTATTAACCATATTATGCAGATATGATCGGTAGAACGACAATTACTATACTTATTACTCTTATTATTATCATTCTAACTCATATTATTAACCATATTATGCAGATATGAGCGATAGAACTACAATTACTATACTCATTACTCTTATTATTATCAATCTAACTCATATTATTAGCCATATTATGCTTATATGATCGATAGAACGACAATTACTATACTTATTATTCTTATTTTTATCATCCCAACTCATATTATTCGCCATATTATGCTTAAATGATCGATAGAACGACAATTACTATACTTATTACTCTCATTATTATGAATATAACTCATATTATTAGCCATATTATGCTTATATGATCGATAGAACTACAATTACTATACTCATTACTCTTATTATTATCAATCCAACTCATATTATTACCCATATTATGCTGATATGATCGATAGAACGACATTCACTATACTTATTACACTCACTATTATCAATCTAACTCATATTATTAACCATATTATGCAGATATGATCGATAGAACGACAATTACTATACTTATTACTCTTATTATTATCATTCTAACTCATATTATTAACCATATTAAGCCGATATGATCGATAGAGCTACAATTACTATACTCATTACTCTTATTATTATCAATCTAACTCATATTATTCGCCATATTATGCTTATGTGATCGATAGAACTACAATTACTATACTCATTACTCTTATTATTATCAATCTAACTCATGTTATTAGCCATACTGTACTTATATGATCGACAGAACGACAATTACTATACTTATTACACTTACTATTATCAATCTAACTCATATTATTAGCCATATTATGCTTATATGATCGATAGAACGACAATTACTGTACTTATTACTCTTATCATTATCGATCTAACTCATATTTTTAACCATATTATGCTAATATGATCGATAGAACGACAATTACTATACTTATTATTCTTATTTTTATCAACCCAACTCATATTATTCGCCATATTATGCTTAAATGATCGATGGGACGACAATTACTATACTTATTACTCTTATTATTATGAATCTAACTCATATTATTAGCCATATTATGCTTATATGATCGATAGAACGACAATTGCTATACTTATTACTCTTATTATTATGAATCTAACTCATATCATTAACCATATTATGCAGATATGATCGATAGAACTACAATTACTATACTCATTACTCTTATTATTATCAATCTAACTCATATTATTAGCCATATTATGCTTCTATGATCTATAGAACGAGAATTACTATACTCACTACTCTTAGTATTATCAATCTAACTCATATTATTAGCCATATTATGCTTATATTATCGATAGAACGACAATTACTATACTTATTACTTTTATTATTATCAATCCAACTCATATTATTAGCCATATTATGCTTATATGATCGATAGAACGAGAATTACTATACTCACTACTCTTAGTATTATCAATCTAACTCATATTATTAGCCACATTATGCTTATATTATCGGTAGAACGACAATTACTATACTTATTACAGTTATTACTATCAATCTAACTCATATTATTAGCCATATTATGCTTATATTATCGATAGAACGACAATTACTATACTTATTACTCTTATTATTATGAATCTAACTCATATTATTAGCCATATTATGCTTATATGATCGATAGAACGACAATTACTATACTTATTACTCTTATTATTATGAATCTAACTCATATCATTAACCATATTATGCAGATATGATCGATAGAACTACAATTACTATACTCATTACTCTTATTATTATCAATCTAACTCATATTATTAGCCATATTATGCTTCTATGATCTATAGAACGAGAATTACTATACTCACTACTCTTAGTATTATCAATCTAACTCATATTATTAGCCATATTATGGTTATGTGATTGACAGGACGACAATTACTATACTTATTACACTCACTGTTATCAATCTAACTCATATTATTACCCATATTATGCAAATTTGATCGATAGAACGACAATCACTGTACTTATTACTCTTATTATTATCAACCTAACGCATATTATTAGCCATATTATGCTTATATTGTCGATAGAACGACAATTACTATACTTATTACTGTTATTACTATCAATCTAACTCATATTGTTAGCCATATTATGCTTAAATGATCGATAGAACGACAATTACTATACTTATTACACTCACTGTTATCAATCTAACTCATATTATTAACCATATTATGCAGATATGATCGATAGCACGACAATTACTATACTTATTACTCTTATTATTATCAATCTAACTCATATTATTAGCCATATTATGCTTATATGAGCAATAGAACGACAATTACTATACTTATTACTCTTATTATTATGAATCTAACTCATATTATTAGCCATACTATACTTATATGATCGACAGAACGACAATTACTATACTTATTACACTTACTATTATCAATCTAACTCATATTATTAGCCATATTATGCTTATAATATCGATAGAACGACAATTACTATACTTATTACTGTTATTATTATCAACCTAACTCATATTATTAGCCATATTGTGCTTAAATGATCGATAGAACTACAATTACTATACTCATTACTCTTATTATTATCAATCTAACCCATATTATTAGCTATATTATGCTAATATGATCGACAGAACGACAATTACTATACTTATTACACTCACTGTTATCAATCTAACTCATATTATTAACCATATTATGCAGATATGATCGATAGAACTACAATTACTATACTCATTACTCTTATTATTATCAATCTAACTCTTATTATTAGCCATATTATGCTTATAATATCGATAGAACGCCAATTAATATACTTATTACTGTTATTATTATCAATATAACTCATATTACTAACCATATTATGCTTAAATGATCGATAGAACTACAATTACTATACTCATTACTCTTATTATTATCAATCTAATCCATATTATTAGCCATATTATGCTTATATGATCGATAGAACGAGAATTACTCTACTTATTACTCTTATTATTATCAATCCAACTCATATTATTAACCATATTATGCAGATATGATCGATAGCACGACATTTGCTATACCTATTACTCCTATTATTATGAATCTAACTCATATTATTAACCATATTATGCAGATATGATCTATAGAACTACAATTACTATACTCATTACTCTTATTATTATCAATCTAACTCATATTATTAGCCATATTATGCTTATATGATCGATAGAACGACAATTACTATACTCATTACTCTTATTATTATCAATCTAACTCATATTATTAGTCATATTATGCTTATATGATCGACAGAACGACAATTACTATACTTATTACACTCACTATTATCAGTCTAACTCATATTATTAACCATATTATGCAGATATGATCGATAGCACGACATTTACTATACTTATTACTCTTATTATCATCAATCTAACTCATATTATTGGCCATATTATGCTTAAATGATCGATAGAACGACAATTACTATACTTATTACTCTTATTATTATAAATCCAACTCATATTATTACCAATATTATGATTATATGATCGATAGAACGACATTTACTATACTTATTACACTCACTATTATCAATCTAACTCATGTTATTAACCATATTATGCAGATATGATCGATAGAACGACAATTACTATACTTATTACTCTTATTATTATCAATCTAACTCATATTATTAGCCATATTATGCTTATATGATCGATAGAACGACAAATACTATACTTATTACTCTTATTATTATCAATCTAATTCATATTATTAACCATATCATGCTAATATGATCGATAGAACGACAATTACTATACTTATTACACTCACTGTTATCAATCTAACACATATTATTAACCATATTGTGCAGATATGATCGATAGCACGACATTTACTATACACATTACTCTTACTATTATCAATCTAACTCATATTATTAACCATATTATGCAGATATGATCGATAGCACGACATTTACTGTACACATTACTCTTACTATTATCAATCTAACTCATATTATTAACCATATTATGCAGATATGATCGATTGCACGACATTTACTATACTTACTACTCTTATTATTATCAATCTAACTCATATTATTAGCCATATTATGCTTAAATGATCGATAGAACGACAATTACTATACTTATTACTCTTATTATTATGAACCTAACTCATATTATTAGCCATATTATGCTTATATGAGCAATAGAACTACAATTACTATACTTATTACTCTTATTATTATCAATCTAACTCATATTATTAACCATATTATGCAGATATGATCGATAGAACTACAATTACTATACTCATTACTCTTATTATTATCAATCTAACTCGTATTATTAGCCATATTATGCTTCTATGATCGATAGAACGAGAATTACTATACTCACTACTCTTAGTATTATCAATCTAACTCATATTATTAACCATATTATGCTTATATTATCGATAGAACGACAATTACTATACTTATTACTGTTATTACTATCAATCTAACTCATATTATTAGCCATATTATGCTTAAATGATCGATAGAACGACAATTACTATACATATTACTCTTATGATTATCAATCTAACTCATATTATTAGCCATATTATGCTTATATCATCGATAGAACGGCAATTGCTCTACTTATTACTCTTATTATTATCAATCTAACTCATATTATTAACCATATTATGCAGATATGATCGATAGCACGACATTTGCTATACCTATTACTCTTATTATTATGAATCTAACTCATATTATTAACCATATTATGCAGATATGATCTATAGAACTACAATTACTATACTCATTACTCTTATTATTATCAATCTAACTCATATTATTAGCCATATTATGCTTATATGATCGATAGAACGACAATTACTATACTCATTACTCTTATTATTATCAATCTAACTCATATTATTAGCCATATTATGCTTATATGATCGACAGAACGACAATTACTATACTTATTACACTCACTATTATCAATCTAACTCATATTATTAACAATACTATGCAGATATGATCGATAGCACGACATTTACTATACTTATTACTCTTATTATCATCAATCTAACTCATATTATTAGCCATATTATGCTTAAATGATCGATAGAACGACAATTATTATACTCATTACTCTTATTATTATCAATCTAACTCATATTATTAGCCATATTATGCTTCTATGATCGATAGAACGAGAATTACTATACTCACTGCTCTTAGTATTATCAATCTAACTCATATTATTAGCCACATTATGCTTATATGATCGATAGAACTACAATTACTATACTCATTACTCTTATTATTATCAATCCAACTCATATTATTACCCATATTATGCTGATATGATCGATAGAACAACATTCACTATACTTATTACACTCACTATTATCAATCTAACTCATATTATTAACCATATTATGCAGATATGATCGATAGAGCGACAATTACTATACTTATTACTCTTATTATTATCATTCTAACTCATATTATTAACCATATTATGCAGATATGAGCGATAGAACTACAATTACTATACTCATTACTCTTGTTATTATCAATCTAACTCATATTATTAGCCATATTATGCTTATATGATCGATAGAACGACAATTACTATACTTATTACTCTTATTATTATGAACCCAACTCATATTATTAACCATATTATGCAGATATGATCGATAGAACTACAATTACTATACTCATTACTCTTATTATTATCAATCTAACTCTTATTATTAGCCATATTATGCTTATAATATCGATAGAACGACAATTACTATACTTATTACTCTTATTATTATCAATCTAATTCATATTATTAACACTATTCCTACCGCGACCGGTCAAATGACCGTTTTCAAAATTTCGATTAGAATTTCCTGTATAAAGCGAAATTGAAACGCCTTTAAACTTCATGACTTTTCCTGAAACATGCATATAATACTTTTTTCAATATTAATTTCGTTTTTTATTGTTTATTTTTTGAGAAAAATTAGTAGTCTGTCTTACCTACCACGACCGGTCATTTGACCGGTAGAACGATTTATACCTTTTTGTAATAGTATTCTCTCAGAGGCCCAATTCCGAACTTATAAATACGTTACAAACGAAAGGTAATGCAGTTTTAGCATGATATTATCCAAAAAGTGCCTTCCAGGTACTGCTTTACGGCCCTTCCAAGCGTATACATATAGTTTTCGCTCGCCTATCAGTCTCGCGGTATTTATTTGCCTGATTGGTATTCGACGCAGTCAAGAACTTAGGATTTTCTAACACTGTCTCATTTACTATGATTATAAAATAAATAAAATTTTAGCCGAAGGGGACGCCCAAACGTTTTTTGATGAATTGAAATCAATAAACTCTTGCGACGCGAACATAGAACATCAGTACGTCAAAGTCACAAGAAGTATATTCAGCAGTTTTTTATTGTTTTGTATTTCTATTCTATTATTATTCTACCTGTATTTTATGTTGTTATAAGTGTTGTTTTATGTGTTATAAGTGTCATTTCCAAAAAACTAGACAAAATCATAGTACTTCGCCGTAAGTTTCACATTTTATCTTTTATTCATTTCTTTATGTATTTGGATTTACATTTATACATTTTAGTTTTTATTTTGAATAAAATTTATTTTCAGTTGAATATTCATGTCCCAAATGTCAAGTTTGAAGAGTGTAAATTCATTATTAGAAAAAATAAATGATATTGATGAAGAATGTACCGAAAATGATCAGGAAATTTTTTATATTGAAAATGACAGTGCAGAAAAACGTAAAACATGTCAAATTAGATATTGCAAAGATAATAAAACCAATAAAATTGGTCTGCAATGTAAAAAGTATGTATATGGAAAATGTACAATCGAGAGGCCTATTTGCAAAAAATGTGGTGAAAACGAATAAAGTACATAGTATATACTTCTAAATAAAAGAAACTATATTTTTATATTATTAAATTGCCTATTATTTTCATCCTATACTAAAAAATATAAGTTGTGCTAAAGACCGGTCATTTGACCGGTCGCGGTAGGAATAGGTATACGTGAAGTGTCGGTAGGAATAGTGTTAACCATATTATGCTAATATGATGGATAGAACGACAATTACTATACTTATTACACTCACTGTTATCAATCTTACTCATATTATTAACCATATTGTGCAGATATGATCGATAGCACGACATTTACTATACACATTACTCTTACTATTATCAATCTAACTCATATTATTAACCATATTATGCAGATATGATCGATAGCACGACATTTACTATACACATTACTCTTACTATTATCAATCTAACTCATATTATTAACCATATTACGCAGATATGATCGATAGCACGACATTTACTATACACATTACTCTTACTATTATCAATCTAACTCATATTATTAACCATATTATGCAGATATGATCGATAGCACGACATTTACTATACTTACTACTCTTATTATTATCAATCTAACTCATATTATTAGCCATATTATGCTTAAATGATCGATAGAACGACAATTACTGTACTTATTACTCTTATTATTATGAACCTAACTCATATTATTAGCCATATTATGCTTATATGAGCAATAGAACTACAATTACTATACTTATTACTCTTATTATTATCAATCTAACTCATATTATTAACCATATTATGCAGATATGATCGATAGAACTACAATTACTATACTCATTACTCTTATTATTATCAATCTAACTCATATTATTAGCCATATTATGCTTACATGATCGATAGAACGACAATTACTATACTTATTACTCTTATTATTATCAATTTAACTCATATTATTACCCATATTATGCTTATATGATCGATAGAACGACAATTACTATACTTATTACTCTTATTATTATGAATCTAACTCATATTATTAACCATATTATGCAGATATGATCGATAGAACGACAATTACTATACTTATTACTCTTATTATTATCAATCTAACTCATATTATTAACCATATTATGCTTATATGATCGATAGAACGACAATTACTGTACTTATTACTCTTATCATTATCGATCTAACTCTTATTATTAGCCATATTATGCTTATAATATCGATAGAACGACAATTACTATACTTATTACTGTTATTATTATCAATCTAACTCATTCTATTAGCCATATTATGCTTATATGATCGATAGAACGACAATTACTATGCTTATTACTCTTCTTATTATCAATCTAACTCATATTATTAGCCATATTATGGTTATATGATTGACAGGACGACAATTACTATACTTATTACACTCACTGTTATCAATCTAACTCATATTATTAGCCATATTATGCTTATATGATCGATAGAACGACAATTACTATACTCATTACTCTTATTATTATCAATCTAACTCATATTATTAGCCATATTATGCTTATATGATCGATAGAACGAGAATTACTATACTCACTACTCTGAGTATTATCAATCTAACTCATATTATTAGCCATATTATGCTTATATTATCGATAGAACGACAATTACTATACTTATTACTGTTATTACTATCAATCTAACTCATATTATTAGCCATATTATGCTTATATGATCGATAGAACTACAATTACTATACTCATTACTCTTATTATTATCAATCTAACTCTTATTATTAGCCATATTATGCTTATAATATCGATAGAACGCCAATTAATATACTTATTACTGTTATTATTATCAATATAACTCATATTACTAACCATATTATGCTTAAATGATCGATAGAACTACAATTACTATACTCATTACTCTTATTATTATCAATCTAATCCATATTATTAGCCATATTATGCTTATATGATCGATAGAACGAGAATTACTCTACTTATTACTCTTATTATTATCAATCCAACTCATATTATTAACCATATTATGCAGATATGATCGATAGCACGACATTTGCTATACCTATTACTCCTATTATTATGAATCTAACTCATATTATTAACCATATTATGCAGATATGATCTATAGAACTACAATTACTATACTCATTACTCTTATTATTATCAATCTAACTCATATTATTAGCCATATTATGCTTATATGATCGATAGAACGACAATTACTATACTCATTACTCTTATTATTATCAATCTAACTCATATTATTAGTCATATTATGCTTATATGATCGACAGAACGACAATTACTATACTTATTACACTCACTATTATCAGTCTAACTCATATTATTAACCATATTATGCAGATATGATCGATAGCACGACATTTACTATACTTATTACTCTTATTATCATCAATCTAACTCATATTATTGGCCATATTATGCTTAAATGATCGATAGAACGACAATTACTATACTTATTACTCTTATTATTATAAATCCAACTCATATTATTACCAATATTATGATTATATGATCGATAGAACGACATTTACTATACTTATTACACTCACTATTATCAATCTAACTCATGTTATTAACCATATTATGCAGATATGATCGATAGAACGACAATTACTATACTTATTACTCTTATTATTATCAATCTAACTCATATTATTAGCCATATTATGCTTATATGATCGATAGAACGACAAATACTATACTTATTACTCTTATTATTATCAATCTAATTCATATTATTAACCATATCATGCTAATATGATCGATAGAACGACAATTACTATACTTATTACACTCACTGTTATCAATCTAACACATATTATTAACCATATTGTGCAGATATGATCGATAGCACGACATTTACTATACACATTACTCTTACTATTATCAATCTAACTCATATTATTAACCATATTATGCAGATATGATCGATAGCACGACATTTACTGTACACATTACTCTTACTATTATCAATCTAACTCATATTATTAACCATATTATGCAGATATGATCGATTGCACGACATTTACTATACTTACTACTCTTATTATTATCAATCTAACTCATATTATTAGCCATATTATGCTTAAATGATCGATAGAACGACAATTACTATACTTATTACTCTTATTATTATGAACCTAACTCATATTATTAGCCATATTATGCTTATATGAGCAATAGAACTACAATTACTATACTTATTACTCTTATTATTATCAATCTAACTCATATTATTAACCATATTATGCAGATATGATCGATAGAACTACAATTACTATACTCATTACTCTTATTATTATCAATCTAACTCGTATTATTAGCCATATTATGCTTCTATGATCGATAGAACGAGAATTACTATACTCACTACTCTTAGTATTATCAATCTAACTCATATTATTAACCATATTATGCTTATATTATCGATAGAACGACAATTACTATACTTATTACTGTTATTACTATCAATCTAACTCATATTATTAGCCATATTATGCTTAAATGATCGATAGAACGACAATTACTATACATATTACTCTTATGATTATCAATCTAACTCATATTATTAGCCATATTATGCTTATATCATCGATAGAACGGCAATTGCTCTACTTATTACTCTTATTATTATCAATCTAACTCATATTATTAACCATATTATGCAGATATGATCGATAGCACGACATTTGCTATACCTATTACTCTTATTATTATGAATCTAACTCATATTATTAACCATATTATGCAGATATGATCTATAGAACTACAATTACTATACTCATTACTCTTATTATTATCAATCTAACTCATATTATTAGCCATATTATGCTTATATGATCGATAGAACGACAATTACTATACTCATTACTCTTATTATTATCAATCTAACTCATATTATTAGCCATATTATGCTTATATGATCGACAGAACGACAATTACTATACTTATTACACTCACTATTATCAATCTAACTCATATTATTAACAATACTATGCAGATATGATCGATAGCACGACATTTACTATACTTATTACTCTTATTATCATCAATCTAACTCATATTATTAGCCATATTATGCTTAAATGATCGATAGAACGACAATTATTATACTCATTACTCTTATTATTATCAATCTAACTCATATTATTAGCCATATTATGCTTCTATGATCGATAGAACGAGAATTACTATACTCACTGCTCTTAGTATTATCAATCTAACTCATATTATTAGCCACATTATGCTTATATGATCGATAGAACTACAATTACTATACTCATTACTCTTATTATTATCAATCCAACTCATATTATTACCCATATTATGCTGATATGATCGATAGAACAACATTCACTATACTTATTACACTCACTATTATCAATCTAACTCATATTATTAACCATATTATGCAGATATGATCGATAGAGCGACAATTACTATACTTATTACTCTTATTATTATCATTCTAACTCATATTATTAACCATATTATGCAGATATGAGCGATAGAACTACAATTACTATACTCATTACTCTTGTTATTATCAATCTAACTCATATTATTAGCCATATTATGCTTATATGATCGATAGAACGACAATTACTATACTTATTACTCTTATTATTATGAACCCAACTCATATTATTAACCATATTATGCAGATATGATCGATAGAACTACAATTACTATACTCATTACTCTTATTATTATCAATCTAACTCTTATTATTAGCCATATTATGCTTATAATATCGATAGAACGACAATTACTATACTTATTACTCTTATTATTATCAATCTAATTCATATTATTAACACTATTCCTACCGCGACCGGTCAAATGACCGTTTTCAAAATTTCGATTAGAATTTCCTGTATAAAGCGAAATTGAAACGCCTTTAAACTTCATGACTTTTCCTGAAACATGCATATAATACTTTTTTCAATATTAATTTCGTTTTTTATTGTTTATTTTTTGAGAAAAATTAGTAGTCTGTCTTACCTACCACGACCGGTCATTTGACCGGTAGAACGATTTATACCTTTTTGTAATAGTATTCTCTCAGAGGCCCAATTCCGAACTTATAAATACGTTACAAACGAAAGGTAATGCAGTTTTAGCATGATATTATCCAAAAAGTGCCTTCCAGGTACTGCTTTACGGCCCTTCCAAGCGTATACATATAGTTTTCGCTCGCCTATCAGTCTCGCGGTATTTATTTGCCTGATTGGTATTCGACGCAGTCAAGAACTTAGGATTTTCTAACACTGTCTCATTTACTATGATTATAAAATAAATAAAATTTTAGCCGAAGGGGACGCCCAAACGTTTTTTGATGAATTGAAATCAATAAACTCTTGCGACGCGAACATAGAACATCAGTACGTCAAAGTCACAAGAAGTATATTCAGCAGTTTTTTATTGTTTTGTATTTCTATTCTATTATTATTCTACCTGTATTTTATGTTGTTATAAGTGTTGTTTTATGTGTTATAAGTGTCATTTCCAAAAAACTAGACAAAATCATAGTACTTCGCCGTAAGTTTCACATTTTATCTTTTATTCATTTCTTTATGTATTTGGATTTACATTTATACATTTTAGTTTTTATTTTGAATAAAATTTATTTTCAGTTGAATATTCATGTCCCAAATGTCAAGTTTGAAGAGTGTAAATTCATTATTAGAAAAAATAAATGATATTGATGAAGAATGTACCGAAAATGATCAGGAAATTTTTTATATTGAAAATGACAGTGCAGAAAAACGTAAAACATGTCAAATTAGATATTGCAAAGATAATAAAACCAATAAAATTGGTCTGCAATGTAAAAAGTATGTATATGGAAAATGTACAATCGAGAGGCCTATTTGCAAAAAATGTGGTGAAAACGAATAAAGTACATAGTATATACTTCTAAATAAAAGAAACTATATTTTTATATTATTAAATTGCCTATTATTTTCATCCTATACTAAAAAATATAAGTTGTGCTAAAGACCGGTCATTTGACCGGTCGCGGTAGGAATAGGTATACGTGAAGTGTCGGTAGGAATAGTGTTAACCATATTATGCTAATATGATGGATAGAACGACAATTACTATACTTATTACACTCACTGTTATCAATCTTACTCATATTATTAACCATATTGTGCAGATATGATCGATAGCACGACATTTACTATACACATTACTCTTACTATTATCAATCTAACTCATATTATTAACCATATTATGCAGATATGATCGATAGCACGACATTTACTATACACATTACTCTTACTATTATCAATCTAACTCATATTATTAACCATATTACGCAGATATGATCGATAGCACGACATTTACTATACACATTACTCTTACTATTATCAATCTAACTCATATTATTAACCATATTATGCAGATATGATCGATAGCACGACATTTACTATACTTACTACTCTTATTATTATCAATCTAACTCATATTATTAGCCATATTATGCTTAAATGATCGATAGAACGACAATTACTGTACTTATTACTCTTATTATTATGAACCTAACTCATATTATTAGCCATATTATGCTTATATGAGCAATAGAACTACAATTACTATACTTATTACTCTTATTATTATCAATCTAACTCATATTATTAACCATATTATGCAGATATGATCGATAGAACTACAATTACTATACTCATTACTCTTATTATTATCAATCTAACTCATATTATTAGCCATATTATGCTTACATGATCGATAGAACGACAATTACTATACTTATTACTCTTATTATTATCAATTTAACTCATATTATTACCCATATTATGCTTATATGATCGATAGAACGACAATTACTATACTTATTACTCTTATTATTATGAATCTAACTCATATTATTAACCATATTATGCAGATATGATCGATAGAACGACAATTACTATACTTATTACTCTTATTATTATCAATCTAACTCATATTATTAACCATATTATGCTTATATGATCGATAGAACGACAATTACTGTACTTATTACTCTTATCATTATCGATCTAACTCTTATTATTAGCCATATTATGCTTATAATATCGATAGAACGACAATTACTATACTTATTACTGTTATTATTATCAATCTAACTCATTCTATTAGCCATATTATGCTTATATGATCGATAGAACGACAATTACTATGCTTATTACTCTTCTTATTATCAATCTAACTCATATTATTAGCCATATTATGGTTATATGATTGACAGGACGACAATTACTATACTTATTACACTCACTGTTATCAATCTAACTCATATTATTAGCCATATTATGCTTATATGATCGATAGAACGACAATTACTATACTCATTACTCTTATTATTATCAATCTAACTCATATTATTAGCCATATTATGCTTATATGATCGATAGAACGAGAATTACTATACTCACTACTCTGAGTATTATCAATCTAACTCATATTATTAGCCATATTATGCTTATATTATCGATAGAACGACAATTACTATACTTATTACTGTTATTACTATCAATCTAACTCATATTATTAGCCATATTATGCTTATATGATCGATAGAACGAGAATTACTATACTCACTACTCTGAGTATTATCAATCTAACTCATATTATTAGCCATATTATGCTTATATTATCGATAGAACGACAATTACTATACCTATTACTGTTATTACTATCAATCTAACTCATATTATTAGCCATATTATGCTTAAATGATCGATAGAACGACAATTACTATACTTATTACTCTTATTATTATCAATCTAACTCATATTATTAGCCATATTATGCTTATATGATCGACAGAACTACAATTACTATACTTATTACACTTACTATTATCAATCTAACTCATATTATTAGCCATATTATGCTTATATGATCGATAGAACGACAATTACTGTACTTATTACTCTTACCATTATCGATCTAACTCATATTAATAACCATATTATGCTAATATGATCGATAGAACGACAATTACTATACTTATTACACCCACTATTATCAATCTAACTCATATTATTAACCATATTATGCAGATATGATCGATAGCACGACATTTACTATACTTATTACTCCTATTATTATCAACCTAACTCATATTATTAGCCATATTATGCTTATATGATCGATAGGACGACAATTACTATATTTATTATTCTTATTTTTATCAACCCAACCCATATTATTCGCCATATTATGCTTAAATGATCGATGGAACGACAATTACTATACTTATTACTCTTATTATTATGAATCTAACTCATATTATTAGCCATATTATGCTTATATGATCGATAGAACGACAATTACTATACTTATTACTCTTAGTATTATCAATCTAACTCATATTATTAGCCATATTATGCTTATATTATCGATAGAACGACAATTACTATACTTATTACTTTTATTATTATCAATCCAACTCATATTATTAGCCATATTATGCTTAAATGATCGCTAGAACTACAATTACTATACTCGCTACTGTTAGTATTATCAATCTAACTCATATTATTAGCCATATTATGCTTATATGATCGATAGAACGACAATTACTATACTCATTACTCTTATTATTATCAATCTAACTCATATTATTAGCCATATTATGCTTATATGATCGATAGAACGAGAATTACTATACTCACTACTCTGAGTATTATCAATCTAACTCATATTATTAGCCATATTATGCTTATATTATCGATAGAACGACAATTACTATACTTATTACTGTTATTACTATCAATATAACTCATATTATTAGCCATATTATGCTTAAATGATCGATAGAACGACAATTACTATACTTATTACTCTTATTATTATCAATCTAACTCATATTATTAGCCATATTATGCTTATATGATCGATAGAACGACAATTACTATGCTTATTACTCTTATTATTATCAATCTAACTCATATTATTAACCATATTATCCTTAAATGATCGCTAGTACGACAATTACTATACTTATTACTCTTATTATTATGAATCTAACTCATATTATTAACCATATTATGTAGATATGATCGATAGAACTACAATTACTACACTCATTACTCTTATTATTATCAATCTAACTCATATTATTAGCCATATTATGCTTATATGATCGACAGAACGACAATTACTATACTTATTACACTTACTGTTATCAATCTAACTAATATTATTAACCATATTATGCTTATATGATCGATAGAACGACAATTACTGTACTTATTACTCTTATCATTATCGATCTAACTCTTATTATTAGCCATATTATGCTTATAATATCGATAGAACGACAATTACTATACTTATTACTGTTATTATTATCAATCTAACTCATACTATTAGCCATATTATGCTTATATGATCGATAGAACGACAATTACTGTACTTATTACTCTTATCATTATCGATCTAACTCATATTTTTAACCATATTATGCTAATATGATCGATAGAACGACAATTACTATACTTATTACACCCACTATTATCAATCTAACTCATATTATTAACCATATTATGCAGACATGATCGATAGCACGACATTTACTATACTTATTACTCTTATTATTATCAACCTAACTCATATTATTAGCCATATTATGCTTATATGATCGATAGAACGACAATTACTATACTTATTATTCTTATTTTTATCAACCCAACTCATATTATTCGCCATATTATGCTTAAATGATCGATGGAACGACAATTACTATACTTATTTCTCTTATTATTATGAATCTAACTCATATTATTAGCCATATTATGCTTATATGATCGATAGAACGACAATTACTATACTTATTACTCTTATTATTATGAATCTAACTCATATCATTAACCATATTATGCAGATATGATCGATAGAACTACAATTACTATACTCATTACTCTTATTATTATCAATCTAACTCATATTATTAGCCATATTATGTTTCTATGATCTATAGAACGAGAATTACTATACTCACTACTCTTAGTATTATCAATCTCATTCATATTATTAGCCATATTATGCTTATATTATCGATAGAACGACAATTACTATACTTATTGCTTTTATTATTATCAATCCAACTCATATTATTAGCCATATTATGCTTATATGATCGATAGAACGAGAATTACTATACTCACTACTCTTAGTATTATCAATCTAACTCATATTATTAGCCATATTATGCTTATATTATCGGTAGAACGACAATTACTATACTTATTACTGTTATTACTATCAATCTAACTCATATTATTAGCCATATTATGCTTAAATGATCGATAGAAAGACAATTACTATACTTATTACTCTTATTATTATCAATCTAACTCTTATTATTAGCCATATTATGCTTACAATATCGATAGAACGACAATTACTATACTTATTACTCTTATTATTATCAGTCTAACTCATATTATTAACCATATTATGCAGATATGATCGATAGCACGACATTTACTATACTTATTACTCTTATTATCATCAATCTAACTCATATTATTGGCCATATTATGCTTAAATGATCGATAGAACGACAATTACTATACTTATTACTCTTATTATTATAAATCCAACTCATATTATTACCAACATTATGATTATATGATCGATAGAACGACATTTACTATACTTATTACACTCACTATTATCAATCTAACTCATGTTATTAACCATATTATGCAGATATGATCGATAGAACGACAATTACTATACTTATTACTCTTATTATTATCAATCTAACTCATATTATTAGCCATATTATGCTTATATGATCGATAGAACGACAATTACTATACTTATTATTCTTATTTTTATCAACCCAACTCATATTATTCGCCATATTATGCTTAAATGATCGATGGAACGACAATTACTATACTTATTTCTCTTATTATTATGAATCTAACTCATATTATTAGCCATATTATGCTTATATGATCGATAGAACGACAATTACTATACTTATTACTCTTATTATTATGAATCTAACTCATATCATTAACCATATTATGCAGATATGATCGATAGCACGACATTTACTATACTTATTACTCTTATTATCATCAATCTAACTCATATTATTGGCCATATTATGCTTAAATGATCGATAGAACGACAATTACTATACTTATTACTCTTATTATTATAAATCCAACTCATATTATTACCAATATTATGATTATATGATCGATAGAACGACATTTACTATACTTATTACACTCACTATTATCAATCTAACTCATGTTATTAACCATATTATGCAGATATGATCGATAGAACGACAATTACTATACTTATTACTCTTATTATTATCAATCTAACTCATATTATTAGCCATATTATGCTTATATGATCGATAGAACGACAAATACTATACTTATTACTCTTATTATTATCAATCTAATTCATATTATTAACCATATCATGCTAATATGATCGATAGAACGACAATTACTATACTTATTACACTCACTGTTATCAATCTAACACATATTATTAACCATATTGTGCAGATATGATCGATAGCACGACATTTACTATACACATTACTCTTACTATTATCAATCTAACTCATATTATTAACCATATTATACAGATATGATCGATAGCACGACATTTACTGTACACATTACTCTTACTATTATCAATCTAACTCATATTATTAACCATATTATGCAGATATGATCGATTGCACGACATTTACTATACTTACTACTCTTATTATTATCAATCTAACTCATATTATTAGCCATATTATGCTTAAATGATCGATAGAACGACAATTACTATACTTATTACTCTTATTATTATGAACCTAACTCATATTATTAGCCATATTATGCTTATATGAGCAATAGAACTACAATTACTATACTTATTACTCTTATTATTATCAATCTAACTCATATTATTAACCATATTATGCAGATATGATCGATAGAACTACAATTACTATACTCATTACTCTTATTATTATCAATCTAACTCGTATTATTAGCCATATTATGCTTCTATGATCGATAGAACGAGAATTACTATACTCACTACTCTTAGTATTATCAATCTAACTCATATTATTAGCCACATTATGCTTATATGATCGATAGAACTACAATTACTATACTCATTACTCTTATTATTATCAATCCAACTCATATTATTAGCCATATTATGCTTATATCATCGATAGAACGACAATTGCTCTACTTATTACTCTTATTATTATCAATCTAACTCATATTATTAACCATATTATGCAGATATGATCGATAGCACGACATTTGCTATACCTATTACTCTTATTATTATGAATCTAACTCATATTATTAACCATATTATGCAGATATGATCGATAGAACTACAATTACTATACTCATTACTCTTATTATTATCAATCTAACTCATATTATTAGCCATATTATGCTTATATGATCGATAGAACGACAATTACTATACTCATTACTCTTATTATTATCAATCTAACTCATATTATTAGCCATATTATGCTTATATGATCGACAGAACGACAATTACTATACTTATTACACTCACTATTATCAATCTAACTCATATTATTAACAATACTATGCAGATATGATCGATAGCACGACATTTACTATACTTATTACTCTTATTATCATCAATCTAACTCATATTATTAGCCATATTATGCTTAAATGATCGATAGAACGACAATTATTATACTCATTACTCTTATTATTATCAATCTAACTCATATTATTAGCCTTATTATGCTTCTATGATCGATAGAACGAGAATTACTATACTCACTGCTCTTAGTATTATCAATCTAACTCATATTATTAGCCACATTATGCTTATATGATCGATAGAACTACAATTACTATACTCATTACTCTTATTATTATCAATCCAACTCATATTATTACCCATATTATGCTGATATGATCGATAGAACAACATTCACTATACTTATTACACTCACTATTATCAATCTAACTCATATTATTAACCATATTATGCAGATATGATCGATAGAGTGACAATTACTATACTTATTACTCTTATTATTATCATTCTAACTCATATTATTAACCATATTATGCAGATATGAGCGATAGAACTACAATTACTATACTCATTACTCTTGTTATTATCAATCTAACTCATATTATTAGCCATATTATGCTTATATGATCGATAGAACGACAATTACTATACTTATTACTCTTATTATTATGAACCCAACTCATATTATTAACCATATTATGCAGATATGATCGATAGAACTACAATTACTATACTCATTACTCTTATTATTATCAATCTAACTCTTATTATTAGCCATATTATGCTTATAATATCGATAGAACGACAATTACTATACTTATTACACTCACTGTTATCAATCTTACTCATATTATTAACCATATTGTGCAGATATGATCGATAGCACGACATTTACTATACACATTACTCTTACTATTATCAATCTAACTCATATTATTAACCATATTATGCAGATATGATCGATAGCACGACATTTACTATACACATTACTCTTACTATTATCAATCTAACTCATATTATTAACCATATTACGCAGATATGATCGATAGCACGACATTTACTATACACATTACTCTTACTATTATCAATCTAACTCATATTATTAACCATATTATGCAGATATGATCGATTGCACGACATTTACTATACTTATTACTCTTATTATCATCAATCTAACTCATATTATTAGCCATATTATGCTTAAATGATCGATAGAACGACAATTACTGTACTTATTACTCTTATTATTATGAACCTAACTCATATTATTAGCCATATTATGCTTATATGAGCAATAGAACTACAATTACTATACTTATTACTCTTATTATTATCAATCTAACTCATATTATTAACCATATTATGCATATATGATCGATAGAACTACAATTACTATACTCATTACTCTTATTATTATCAATCTAACTCATATTATTAGCCATATTATGCTTACATGATCGATAGAACGACAATTACTATACTTATAACTCTTATTATTATCAATTTAACTCATATTATTAACCATATTATGCAGATATGATCGATAGAACGACAATTACTATACTTATTACTCTTATTATTATGAATCTAACTCTTATTATTAGCCATATTATGCTTATAATATCGATAGAACGACAATTACTATACTTATTACTCTTATTATTATCAGTCTAACTCATATTATTAACCATATTATGCAGATATGATCGATAGCACGACATTTACTATACTTATTACTCTTATTATCATCAATCTAACTCATATTATTGGCCATATTATGCTTAAATGATCGATAGAACGACAATTACTATACTTATTACTCTTATTATTATAAATCCAACTCATATTATTACCAATATTATGATTATATGATCGATAGAACGACATTTACTATACTTATTACACTCACTATTATCAATCTAACTCATGTTATTAACCATATTATGCAGATATGATCGATAGAACGACAAATACTATACTTATTACTCTTATTATTATCAATCTAATTCATATTATTAACCATATCATGCTAATATGATCGATAGAACGACAATTACTATACTTATTACACTCACTGTTATCAATCTAACACATATTATTAACCATATTGTGCAGATATGATCGATAGCACGACATTTACTATACACATTACTCTTACTATTATCAATCTAACTCATATTATTAACCATATTATGCAGATATGATCGATAGCACGACATTTACTGTACACATTACTCTTACTATTATCAATCTAACTCATATTATTAACCATATTATGCAGATATGATCGATTGCACGACATTTACTATACTTACTACTCTTATTATTATCAATCTAACTCATATTATTAGCCATATTATGCTTATATGATCGATAGAACGACAATTGCTATACTTATTACTCTTATTATTATGAATCTAACTCATATCATTAACCATATTATGCAGATATGATCGATAGAACTACAATTACTATACTCATTACTCTTATTATTATCAATCTAACCCATATTATTAGCTATATTATGCTAATATGATCGACAGAACGACAATTACTATACTTATTACACTCACTGTTATCAATCTAACTCATATTATTAACCATATTATGCAGATATGATCGATAGAACTACAATTACTATACTCATTACTCTTATTATTATCAATCTAACTATTATTATTAGCCATATTATGCTTATAATATCGATAGAACGCCAATTAATATACTTATTACTGTTATTATTATCAATATAACTCATATTACTAACCATGTTATGCTTAAATGATCGATAGAACTACAATTACTATACTCATTACTCTTATTATTATCAATCTAATCCATATTATTAGCCATATTATGCTTATATGATCGATAGAACGAGAATTACTCTACTTATTACTCTTATTATTATCAATCCAACTCATATTATTAACCATATTATGCAGATATGATCGATAGCACGACATTTGCTATACCTATTACTCCTATTATTATGAATCTAACTCATATTATTAACCATATTATGCAGATATGATCTATAGAACTACAATTACTATACTCATTACTCTTATTATTATCAATCTAACTCATATTATTAGCCATATTATGCTTATATGATCGATAGAACGACAATTACTATACTCATTACTCTTATTATTATCAATCTAACTCATATTATTAGTCATATTATGCTTATATGATCGACAGAACGACAATTACTATACTTATTACACTCACTATTATCAGTCTAACTCATATTATTAACCATATTATGCAGATATGATCGATAGCACGACATTTACTATACTTATTACTCTTATTATCATCAATCTAACTCATATTATTGGCCATATTATGCTTAAATGATCGATAGAACGACAATTACTATACTTATTACTCTTATTATTATAAATCCAACTCATATTATTACCAATATTATGATTATATGATCGATAGAACGACATTTACTATACTTATTACACTCACTATTATCAATCTAACTCATGTTATTAACCATATTATGCAGATATGATCGATAGAACCACAATTACTATACTTATTACTCTTATTATTATCAATCTAACTCATATTATTAGCCATATTATGCTTATATGATCGATAGAACGACAAATACTATACTTATTACTCTTATTATTATCAATCTAATTCATATTATTAACCATATCATGCTAATATGATCGATAGAACGACAATTACTATACTTATTACACTCACTGTTATCAATCTAACACATATTATTAACCATATTGTGCAGATATGATCGATAGCACGACATTTACTATACACATTACTCTTACTATTATCAATCTAACTCATATTATTAACCATATTATGCAGATATGATCGATAGCACGACATTTACTGTACACATTACTCTTACTATTATCAATCTAACTCATATTATTAACCATATTATGCAGATATGATCGATTGCACGACATTTACTATACTTACTACTCTTATTATTATCAATCTAACTCATATTATTAGCCATATTATGCTTATATGATCGATAGAACGACAATTGCTATACTTATTACTCTTATTATTATGAATCTAACTCATATCATTAACCATATTATGCAGATATGATCGATAGAACTACAATTACTATACTCATTACTCTTATTATTATCAATCTAACCCATATTATTAGCTATATTATGCTAATATGATCGACAGAACGACAATTACTATACTTATTACACTCACTGTTATCAATCTAACTCATATTATTAACCATATTATGCAGATATGATCGATAGAACTACAATTACTATACTCATTACTCTTATTATTATCAATCTAACTATTATTATTAGCCATATTATGCTTATAATATCGATAGAACGCCAATTAATATACTTATTACTGTTATTATTATCAATATAACTCATATTACTAACCATGTTATGCTTAAATGATCGATAGAACTACAATTACTATACTCATTACTCTTATTATTATCAATCTAATCCATATTATTAGCCATATTATGCTTATATGATCGATAGAACGAGAATTACTCTACTTATTACTCTTATTATTATCAATCCAACTCATATTATTAACCATATTATGCAGATATGATCGATAGCACGACATTTGCTATACCTATTACTCCTATTATTATGAATCTAACTCATATTATTAACCATATTATGCAGATATGATCTATAGAACTACAATTACTATACTCATTACTCTTATTATTATCAATCTAACTCATATTATTAGCCATATTATGCTTATATGATCGATAGAACGACAATTACTATACTCATTACTCTTATTATTATCAATCTAACTCATATTATTAGTCATATTATGCTTATATGATCGACAGAACGACAATTACTATACTTATTACACTCACTATTATCAGTCTAACTCATATTATTAACCATATTATGCAGATATGATCGATAGCACGACATTTACTATACTTATTACTCTTATTATCATCAATCTAACTCATATTATTGGCCATATTATGCTTAAATGATCGATAGAACGACAATTACTATACTTATTACTCTTATTATTATAAATCCAACTCATATTATTACCAATATTATGATTATATGATCGATAGAACGACATTTACTATACTTATTACACTCACTATTATCAATCTAACTCATGTTATTAACCATATTATGCAGATATGATCGATAGAACCACAATTACTATACTTATTACTCTTATTATTATCAATCTAACTCATATTATTAGCCATATTATGCTTATATGATCGATAGAACGACAAATACTATACTTATTACTCTTATTATTATCAATCTAATTCATATTATTAACCATATCATGCTAATATGATCGATAGAACGACAATTACTATACTTATTACACTCACTGTTATCAATCTAACACATATTATTAACCATATTGTGCAGATATGATCGATAGCACGACATTTACTATACACATTACTCTTACTATTATCAATCTAACTCATATTATTAACCATATTATGCAGATATGATCGATAGCACGACATTTACTGTACACATTACTCTTACTATTATCAATCTAACTCATATTATTAACCATATTATGCAGATATGATCGATTGCACGACATTTACTATACTTACTACTCTTATTATTATCAATCTAACTCATATTATTAGCCATATTATGCTTATATGATCGATAGAACGACAATTACTATACTTATTACTCTTATTATTATGAACCCAACTCATATTATTAACCATATTATGCAGATATGATCGATAGAACTACAATTACTATACTCATTACTCTTATTATTATCAATCTAACTCGTATTATTAGCCATATTATGCTTCTATGATCGATAGAACGAGAATTACTATACTCACTACTCTTAGTATTATCAATCTAACTCATATTATTAACCATATTATGCTTATATTATCGATAGAACGACAATTACTATACTTATTACTGTTATTACTATCAATCTAACTCATATTATTAGCCATATTATGCTTAAATGATCGATAGAACGACAATTACTATACATATTACTCTTATTATTATCAATCTAACTCATATTATTAACCATATTATGCAGATATGATCGATAGTGCGACAATTACTATACTTATTACTCTTATTATTATCAATCTAACTCATATTATTAACCATATTATGCAGATATGAGCGATAGAACTACAATTACTATACTCATTACTCTTGTTATTATCAATCTAACTCATATTATTAGCCATATTATGCTTATATGATCGATAGAACGACAATTACTATACTTATTACTCTTATTATTATGAACCCAACTCATATTATTAACCATATTATGCAGATATGATCGATAGAACTACAATTACTATACTCATTACTCTTATTATTATCAACCTATCTCATATTATTAGCCATATTATGCTTATATGATCGATAGAACGAGAATTACTATACTCACTACTCTTAGTATTATCAATCTAACTCATATTATTAGCCATATTATGCTTAAATGATAGATAGAACGGCAATTACTATACTTATTACTCTTATTATTATCAATTTAACTCATATTATTAGCCATATTATGCTTAAATGATCGATAGAACGACAATTACTGTACTTATTACTCTTATTATTATGAACCTAACTCATATTATTAGCCATATTATGCTTATATGAGCAATAGAACTACAATTACTATACTTATTACTCTTATTATTATCATCCTAACTCATATTATTAACCATATTATGCAGATATGATCGATAGAACTACAATGTACTATACTCATTACTCTTATTATTATCAATCTAACTCATATTATTAGCCATATTATGCTTACATGATCGATAGAACGACAATTACTATACTTATTACTCTTATTATTATCAATTTAACTCATATTATTACCCATATTATGCTTATATGATCGATAGAACGACAATTACTATACTTATTACTCTTATTATTATGAATCTAACTCATATTATTAACCATATTATGCAGATATGATCGATAGAACGACAATTACTATACTTATTACTCTTATTATTATCAATCTAACTCATATTATTAACCATATTATGCTTATATGATCGATAGAACGACAATTACTGTACTTATTGCTCTTATCATTATCGATCTAACTCTTATTATTAGCCATATTATGCTTATAATATCGATAGAACGACAATTACTATACTTATTACTGTTATTATTATCAATCTAACTCATTCTATTAGCCATATTATGCTTATATGATCGATAGAACGACAATTACTATGCTTATTACTCTTCTTATTATCAATCTAACTCATATTATTAGCCATATTATGGTTATATGATTGACAGGACGACAATTACTATACTTATTACACTCACTGTTATCAATCTAACTCATATTATTAGCCATATTATGCTTATATGATCGATAGAACGACAATTACTATACTCATTACTCTTATTATTATCAATCTAACTCATATTATTAGCCATATTATGCTTACATGATCGATAGAACGACAATTACTATACTTATAACTCTTATTATTATCAATTTAACTCATATTATTAACCATATTATGCAGATATGATCGATAGAACGACAATTACTATACTTATTACTCTTATTATTATGAATCTAACTCTTATTATTAGCCATATTATGCTTATAATATCGATAGAACGACAATTACTATACTTATTACTCTTATTATTATCAGTCTAACTCATATTATTAACCATATTATGCAGATATGATCGATAGCACGACATTTACTATACTTATTACTCTTATTATCATCAATCTAACTCATATTATTGGCCATATTATGCTTAAATGATCGATAGAACGACAATTACTATACTTATTACTCTTATTATTATAAATCCAACTCATATTATTACCAATATTATGATTATATGATCGATAGACCGACATTTACTATACTTATTACACTCACTATTATCAATCTAACTCATGTTATTAACCATATTATGCAGATATGATCGATAGAACGACAAATACTATACTTATTACTCTTATTATTATCAATCTAATTCATATTATTAACCATATCATGCTAATATGATCGATAGAACGACAATTACTATACTTATTACACTCACTGTTATCAATCTAACACATATTATTAACCATATTGTGCAGATATGATCGATAGCACGACATTTACTATACACATTACTCTTACTATTATCAATCTAACTCATATTATTAACCATATTATGCAGATATGATCGATAGCACGACATTTACTGTACACATTACTCTTACTATTATCAATCTAACTCATATTATTAACCATATTATGCAGATATGATCGATTGCACGACATTTACTATACTTACTACTCTTATTATTATCAATCTAACTCATATTATTAGCCATATTATGCTTATATGATCGATAGAACGACAATTGCTATACTTATTACTCTTATTATTATGAATCTAACTCATATCATTAACCATATTATGCAGATATGATCGATAGAACTACAATTACTATACTCATTACTCTTATTATTATCAATCTAACTCATATTATTAGCCATATTATGCTTCTATGATCTATAGAACGAGAATTACTATACTCACTACTCTTAGTATTATCAATCTAACTCATATTATTAGCCATATTATGCTTATATTATCGATAGAACGACAATTACTATACTTATTACTTTTATTATTATCAATCCAACTCATATTATTAGCCATATTATGCTTATATGATCGATAGAACGACAATTACTATACTTATTACTGTTATTATTATCAACCTAACTCATATTATTAGCCATATTGTGCTTAAATGATCGATAGAACTACAATTACTATACTCATTACTCTTATTATTATCAATCTAACCCATATTATTAGCTATATTATGCTAATATGATCGACAGAACGACAATTACTATACTTATTACACTCACTGTTATCAATCTAACTCATATTATTAACCATATTATGCAGATATGATCGATAGAACTACAATTACTATACTCATTACTCTTATTATTATCAATCTAACTCTTATTATTAGCCATATTATGCTTATAATATCGATAGAACGCCAATTAATATATTTATTACTGTTATTATTATCAATATAACTCATATTACTAACCATATTATGCTTAAATGATCGATAGAACTACAATTACTATACTCATTACTCTTATTATTATCAATCTAATCCATATTATTAGCCATATTATGCTTATATGATCGATAGAACGAGAATTACTCTACTTATTACTCTTATTATTATCAATCCAACTCATATTATTAACCATATTATGCAGATATGATCGATAGCACGACATTTGCTATACCTATTACTCCTATTATTATGAATCTAACTCATATTATTAACCATATTATGCAGATATGATCTATAGAACTACAATTACTATACTCATTACTCTTATTATTATCAATCTAACTCATATTATTAGCCATATTATGCTTATATGATCGATAGAACGACAATTACTATACTCATTACTCTTATTATTATCAATCTAACTCATATTATTAGTCATATTATGCTTATATGATCGACAGAACGACAATTACTATACTTATTACACTCACTATTATCAGTCTAACTCATATTATTAACCATATTATGCAGATATGATCGATAGCACGACATTTACTATACTTATTACTCTTATTATCATCAATCTAACTCATATTATTGGCCATATTATGCTTAAATGATCGATAGAACGACAATTACTATACTTATTACTCTTATTATTATAAATCCAACTCATATTATTACCAATATTATGATTATATGATCGATAGAACGACATTTACTATACTTATTACACTCACTATTATCAATCTAACTCATGTTATTAACCATATTATGCAGATATGATCGATAGAACCACAATTACTATACTCATTACTCTTATTATTATCAATCTAACTCATATTATTAGCCATATTATGCTTATATGATCGATAGAACGACAAATACTATACTTATTACTCTTATTATTATCAATCTAATTCATATTATTAACCATATCATGCTAATATGATCGATAGAACGACAATTACTATACTTATTACACTCACTGTTATCAATCTAACACATATTATTAACCATATTGTGCAGATATGATCGATAGCACGACATTTACTATACACATTACTCTTACTATTATCAATCTAACTCATATTATTAACCATATTATGCAGATATGATCGATAGCACGACATTTACTGTACACATTACTCTTACTATTATCAATCTAACTCATATTATTAACCATATTATGCAGATATGATCGATTGCACGACATTTACTATACTTACTACTCTTATTATTATCAATCTAACTCATATTATTAGCCATATTATGCTTATATGATCGATAGAACGACAATTACTATACTTATTACTCTTATTATTATGAACCCAACTCATATTATTAACCATATTATGCAGATATGATCGATAGAACTACAATTACTATACTCATTACTCTTATTATTATCAATCTAACTCGTATTATTAGCCATATTATGCTTCTATGATCGATAGAACGAGAATTACTATACTCACTACTCTTAGTATTATCAATCTAACTCATATTATTAACCATATTATGCTTATATTATCGATAGAACGACAATTACTATACTTATTACTGTTATTACTATCAATCTAACTCATATTATTAGCCATATTATGCTTAAATGATCGATAGAACGACAATTACTATACATATTACTCTTATTATTATCAATCTAACTCATATTATTAACCATATTATGCAGATATGATCGATAGTGCGACAATTACTATACTTATTACTCTTATTATTATCAATCTAACTCATATTATTAACCATATTATGCAGATATGAGCGATAGAACTACAATTACTATACTCATTACTCTTGTTATTATCAATCTAACTCATATTATTAGCCATATTATGCTTATATGATCGATAGAACGACAATTACTATACTTATTACTCTTATTATTATGAACCCAACTCATATTATTAACCATATTATGCAGATATGATCGATAGAACTACAATTACTATACTCATTACTCTTATTATTATCAACCTATCTCATATTATTAGCCATATTATGCTTATATGATCGATAGAACGAGAATTACTATACTCACTACTCTTAGTATTATCAATCTAACTCATATTATTAGCCATATTATGCTTAAATGATAGATAGAACGGCAATTACTATACTTATTACTCTTATTATTATCAATTTAACTCATATTATTAGCCATATTATGCTTAAATGATCGATAGAACGACAATTACTGTACTTATTACTCTTATTATTATGAACCTAACTCATATTATTAGCCATATTATGCTTATATGAGCAATAGAACTACAATTACTATACTTATTACTCTTATTATTATCATCCTAACTCATATTATTAACCATATTATGCAGATATGATCGATAGAACTACAATTACTATACTCATTACTCTTATTATTATCAATCTAACTCATATTATTAGCCATATTATGCTTACATGATCGATAGAACGACAATTACTATACTTATTACTCTTATTATTATCAATTTAACTCATATTATTACCCATATTATGCTTATATGATCGATAGAACGACAATTACTATACTTATTACTCTTATTATTATGAATCTAACTCATATTATTAACCATATTATGCAGATATGATCGATAGAACGACAATTACTATACTTATTACTCTTATTATTATCAATCTAACTCATATTATTAACCATATTATGCTTATATGATCGATAGAACGACAATTACTGTACTTATTACTCTTATCATTATCGATCTAACTCTTATTATTAGCCATATTATGCTTATAATATCGATAGAACGACAATTACTATACTTATTACTGTTATTATTATCAATCTAACTCATTCTATTAGCCATATTATGCTTATATGATCGATAGAACGACAATTACTATGCTTATTACTCTTCTTATTATCAATCTAACTCATATTATTAGCCATATTATGGTTATATGATTGACAGGACGACAATTACTATACTTATTACACTCACTGTTATCAATCTAACTCATATTATTAGCCATATTATGCTTATATGATCGATAGAACGACAATTACTATACTCATTACTCTTATTATTATCAATCTAACTCGTATTATTAGCCATATTATGCTTATATGATCGACAGAACGAGAATTACTATACTAACTACTCTTAGTATTATCAATCTAACTCATATTATTAGCCACATTATGCTTATATGATCGATAGAACTACAATTGCTATACTCATTACTCTTATTATTATAAATCCAACTCATATTATTACCCATATTATGCTGATATGATCGACAGAACAACATTCACTATACTTATTACACTCACTATTATCAATCTAACTCATATTATTAACCATATTATGCAGATATGATCGGTAGAACGACAATTACTATACTTATTACTCTTATTATTATCATTCTAACTCATATTATTAACCATATTATGCAGATATGAGCGATAGAACTACAATTACTATACTCATTACTCTTATTATTATCAATCTAACTCATATTATTAGCCATATTATGCTTATATGATCGATAGAACGACAATTACTATACTTATTATTCTTATTTTTATCATCCCAACTCATATTATTCGCCATATTATGCTTAAATGATCGATAGAACGACAATTACTATACTTATTACTCTCATTATTATGAATATAACTCATATTATTAGCCATATTATGCTTATATGATCGATAGAACTACAATTACTATACTCATTACTCTTATTATTATCAATCCAACTCATATTATTACCCATATTATGCTGATATGATCGATAGAACGACATTCACTATACTTATTACACTCACTATTATCAATCTAACTCATATTATTAACCATATTATGCAGATATGATCGATAGAACGACAATTACTATACTTATTACTCTTATTATTATCATTCTAACTCATATTATTAACCATATTAAGCCGATATGATCGATAGAGCTACAATTACTATACTCATTACTCTTATTATTATCAATCTAACTCATATTATTCGCCATATTATGCTTATGTGATCGATAGTACTACAATTACTATACTCATTACTCTTATTATTATCAATCTAACTCATGTTATTAGCCATACTATACTTATATGATCGACAGAACGACAATTACTATACTTATTACACTTACTATTATCAATCTAACTCATATTATTAGCCATATTATGCTTATATGATCGATAGAACGACAATTACTGTACTTATTACTCTTATCATTATCGATCTAACTCATATTTTTAACCATATTATGCTAATATGATCGATAGAACGACAATTACTATACTTATTATTCTTATTTTTATCAACCCAACTCATATTATTCGCCATATTATGCTTAAATGATCGATGGGACGACAATTACTATACTTATTACTCTTATTATTATGAATCTAACTCATATTATTAGCCATATTATGCTTATATGATCGATAGAACGACAATTGCTATACTTATTACTCTTATTATTATGAATCTAACTCATATTATTAACCATATTATGCAGATATGATCGGTAGAACGACAATTACTATACTTATTACTCTTATTATTATCATTCTAACTCATATTATTAACCATATTATGCAGATATGAGCGATAGAACTACAATTACTATACTCATTACTCTTATTATTATCAATCTAACTCATATTATTAGCCATATTATGCTTATATGATCGATAGAACGACAATTACTATACTTATTATTCTTATTTTTATCATCCCAACTCATATTATTCGCCATATTATGCTTAAACGATCGATAGAACGACATTTACTATACTTATTACTCTCATTATTATGAATATAACTCATATTATTAGCCATATTATGCTTATATGATCGATAGAACTACAATTACTATACTCATTACTCTTATTATTATCAATCCAACTCATATTATTACCCATATTATGCTGATATGATCGATAGAACGACATTCACTATACTTATTACACTCACTATTATCAATCTAACTCATATTATTAACCATATTATGCAGATATGATCGATAGAACGACAATTACTATACTTATTACTCTTATTATTATCATTCTAACTCATATTATTAACCATATTAAGCCGATATGATCGATAGAGCTACAATTACTATACTCATTACTCTTATTATTATCAATCTAACTCATATTATTCGCCATATTATGCTTATGTGATCGATAGAACTACAATTACTATACTCATTACTCTTATTATTATCAATCTAACTCATGTTATTAGCCATACTATACTTATATGATCGACAGAACGACAATTACTATACTTATTACACTTACTATTATCAATCTAACTCATATTATTAGCCATATTATGCTTATATGATCGATAGAACGACAATTACTGTACTTATTACTCTTATCATTATCGATCTAACTCATATTTTTAACCATATTATGCTAATATGATCGATAGAACGACAATTACTATACTTATTATTCTTATTTTTATCAACCCAACTCATATTATTCGCCATATTATGCTTAAATGATCGATGGGACGACAATTACTATACTTATTACTCTTATTATTATGAATCTAACTCATATTATTAGCCATATTATGCTTATATGATCGATAGAACGACAATTGCTATACTTATTACTCTTATTATTATGAATCTAACTCATATCATTAACCATATTATGCAGATATGATCGATAGAACTACAATTACTATACTCATTACTCTTATTATTATCAATCTAACTCATATTATTAGCCATATTATGCTTCTATGATCTATAGAACGAGAATTACTATACTCACTACTCTTAGTATTATCAATCTAACTCATATTATTAGCCATATTATGCTTATATTATCGATAGAACGACAATTACTATACTTATTACTTTTATTATTATCAATCCAACTCATATTATTAGCCATATTATGCTTATATGATCGATAGAACGACAATTACTGTACTTATTACTCTTATCATTATCGATCTAACTCTTATTATTAGCCATATTATGCTTATAATATCGATAGAACGACAATTACTATACCTATTACTGTTATTATTATCAATCTAACTCATTCTATTAGCCATATTATGCTTATATGATCGATAGAACGACAATTACTATGCTTATTACTCTTCTTATTATCAATCTAACTCATATTATTAGCCATATTATGGTTATATGATTGACAGGACGACAATTACTATACTTATTACACTCACTGTTATCAATCTAACTCATATTATTAGCCATATTATGCTTATATGATCGATAGAACGACAATTACTATACTCATTACTCTTATTATTATCAATCTAACTCGTATTATTAGCCATATTATGCTTATATGATCGACAGAACGAGAATTACTATACTAACTACTCTTAGTATTATCAATCTAACTCATATTATTAGCCACATTATGCTTATATGATCGATAGAACTACAATTGCTATACTCATTACTCTTATTATTATAAATCCAACTCATATTATTACCCATATTATGCTGATATGATCGACAGAACAACATTCACTATACTTATTACACTCACTATTATCAATCTAACTCATATTATTAACCATATTATGCAGATATGATCGGTAGAACGACAATTACTATACCTATTACTCTTATTATTATCATTCTAACTCATATTATTAACCATATTATGCAGATATGAGCGATAGAACTACAATTACTATACTCATTACTCTTATTATTATCAATCTAACTCATATTATTAGCCATATTATGCTTATATGATCGATAGAACGACAATTACTATACTTATTATTCTTATTTTTATCATCCCAACTCATATTATTCGCCATATTATGCTTAAATGATCGATAGAACGACAATTACTATACTTATTACTCTCATTATTATGAATATAACTCATATTATTAGCCATATTATGCTTATATGATCGATAGAACGAGAATTACTATACTCACTACTCTTAGTATTATCAATCTAACTCATATTATTAGCCATATTATGCTTATATTATCGGTAGAACGACAATTACTATACTTATTACTGTTATTACTATCAATCTAACTCATATTATTAGCCATATTATGCTTATATTATCGATAGAACGACAATTACTATACTTATTACTCTTATTATTATGAATCTAACTCATATTATTAGCCATATTATGCTTATATGATCGATAGAACGACAATTACTATACTTATTACTCTTATTATTATGAATCTAACTCATATCATTAACCATATTATGCAGATATGATCGATAGAACTACAATTACTATACTCATTACTCTTATTATTATCAATCTAACTCATATTATTAGCCATATTATGCTTCTATGATCTATAGAACGAGAATTACTATACTCACTACTCTTAGTATTATCAATCTAACTCATATTATTAGCCATATTATGGTTATGTGATTGACAGGACGACAATTACTATACTTATTACACTCACTGTTATCAATCTAACTCATATTATTAACCATATTATGCAAATTTGATCGATAGAACGACAATCACTGTACTTATTACTCTTATTATTATCAACCTAACTCATATTATTAGCCATATTATGCTTATATTGTCGATAGAACGACAATTACTATACTTATTACTGTTATTACTATCAATCTAACTCATATTGTTAGCCATATTATGCTTAAATGATCGATAGAACGACAATTACTATACTTATTACACTCACTGTTATCAATCTAACTCATATTATTAACCATATTATGCAGATATGATCGATAGCACGACAATTACTATACTTATTACTCTTATTATTATCAATCTAACTCATATTATTAGCCATATTATGCTTATATGAGCAATAGAACGACAATTACTATACTTATTACTCTTATTATTATGAATCTAACTCATATTATTAGCCATACTATACTTATATGATCGACAGAACGACAATTACTATACTTATTACACTTACTATTATCAATCTAACTCATATTATTAGCCATATTATGCTTATAATATCGATAGAACGACAATTACTATACTTATTACTGTTATTATTATCAACCTAACTCATATTATTAGCCATATTGTGCTTAAATGATCGATAGAACTACAATTACTATACTCATTACTCTTATTATTATCAATCTAACCCATATTATTAGCTATATTATGCTAATATGATCGACAGAACGACAATTACTATACTTATTACACTCACTGTTATCAATCTAACTCATATTATTAACCATATTATGCAGATATGATCGATAGAACTACAATTACTATACTCATTACTCTTATTATTATCAATCTAACTCTTATTATTAGCCATATTATGCTTATAATATCGATAGAACGCCAATTAATATACTTATTACTGTTATTATTATCAATATAACTCATATTACTAACCATATTATGCTTAAATGATCGATAGAACTACAATTACTATACTCATTACTCTTATTATTATCAATCTAATCCATATTATTAGCCATATTATGCTTATATGATCGATAGAACGAGAATTACTCTACTTATTACTCTTATTATTATCAATCCAACTCATATTATTAACCATATTATGCAGATATGATCGATAGCACGACATTTGCTATACCTATTACTCCTATTATTATGAATCTAACTCATATTATTAACCATATTATGCAGATATGATCTATAGAACTACAATTACTATACTCATTACTCTTATTATTATCAATCTAACTCATATTATTAGCCATATTATGCTTATATGATCGATAGAACGACAATTACTATACTCATTACTCTTATTATTATCAATCTAACTCATATTATTAGTCATATTATGCTTATATGATCGACAGAACGACAATTACTATACTTATTACACTCACTATTATCAGTCTAACTCATATTATTAACCATATTATGCAGATATGATCGATAGCACGACATTTACTATACTTATTACTCTTATTATCATCAATCTAACTCATATTATTGGCCATATTATGCTTAAATGATCGATAGAACGACAATTACTATACTTATTACTCTTATTATTATAAATCCAACTCATATTATTACCAATATTATGATTATATGATCGATAGAACGACATTTACTATACTTATTACACTCACTATTATCAATCTAACTCATGTTATTAACCATATTATGCAGATATGATCGATAGAACGACAATTACTATACTTATTACTCTTATTATTATCAATCTAACTCATATTATTAGCCATATTATGCTTATATGATCGATAGAACGACAAATACTATACTTATTACTCTTATTATTATCAATCTAATTCATATTATTAACCATATCATGCTAATATGATCGATAGAACGACAATTACTATACTTATTACACTCACTGTTATCAATCTAACACATATTATTAACCATATTGTGCAGATATGATCGATAGCACGACATTTACTATACACATTACTCTTACTATTATCAATCTAACTCATATTATTAACCATATTATGCAGATATGATCGATAGCACGACATTTACTGTACACATTACTCTTACTATTATCAATCTAACTCATATTATTAACCATATTATGCAGATATGATCGATTGCACGACATTTACTATACTTACTACTCTTATTATTATCAATCTAACTCATATTATTAGCCATATTATGCTTAAATGATCGATAGAACGACAATTACTATACTTATTACTCTTATTATTATGAACCTAACTCATATTATTAGCCATATTATGCTTATATGAGCAATAGAACTACAATTACTATACTTATTACTCTTATTATTATCAATCTAACTCATATTATTAACCATATTATGCAGATATGATCGATAGAACTACAATTACTATACTCATTACTCTTATTATTATCAATCTAACTCATATTATTAGCCATATTATGCTTACATGATCGATAGAACGACAATTACTATACTTATTACTCTTATTATTATCAATTTAACTCATATTATTACCCATATTATGCTTATATGATCGATAGAACGACAATTACTATACTTATTACTCTTATTATTATGAATCTAACTCATATTATTAACCATATTATGCAGATATGATCGATAGAACGACAATTACTATACTTATTACTCTTATTATTATCAATCTAACTCATATTATTAACCATATTATGCTTATATGATCGATAGAACGACAATTACTGTACTTATTACTCTTATCATTATCGATCTAACTCTTATTATTAGCCATATTATGCTTATAATATCGATAGAACGACAATTACTATACTTATTACTGTTATTATTATCAATCTAACTCATTCTATTAGCCATATTATGCTTATATGATCGATAGAACGACAATTACTATGCTTATTACTCTTCTTATTATCAATCTAACTCATATTATTAGCCATATTATGGTTATATGATTGACAGGACGACAATTACTATACTTATTACACTCACTGTTATCAATCTAACTCATATTATTAGCCATATTATGCTTATATGATCGATAGAACGACAATTACTATACTCATTACTCTTATTATTATCAATCTAACTCATATTATTAGCCATATTATGCTTATATGATCGATAGAACGAGAATTACTATACTCACTACTCTGAGTATTATCAATCTAACTCATATTATTAGCCATATTATGCTTATATTATCGATAGAACGACAATTACTATACTTATTACTGTTATTACTATCAATCTAACTCATATTATTAGCCATATTATGCTTATATGATCGATAGAACGAGAATTACTATACTCACTACTCTGAGTATTATCAATCTAACTCATATTATTAGCCATATTATGCTTATATTATCGATAGAACGACAATTACTATACCTATTACTGTTATTACTATCAATCTAACTCATATTATTAGCCATATTATGCTTAAATGATCGATAGAACGACAATTACTATACTTATTACTCTTATTATTATCAATCTAACTCATATTATTAGCCATATTATGCTTATATGATCGACAGAACTACAATTACTATACTTATTACACTTACTATTATCAATCTAACTCATATTATTAGCCATATTATGCTTATATGATCGATAGAACGACAATTACTGTACTTATTACTCTTACCATTATCGATCTAACTCATATTAATAACCATATTATGCTAATATGATCGATAGAACGACAATTACTATACTTATTACACCCACTATTATCAATCTAACTCATATTATTAACCATATTATGCAGATATGATCGATAGCACGACATTTACTATACTTATTACTCTTATTATTATCAACCTAACTCATATTATTAGCCATATTATGCTTATATGATCGATAGGACGACAATTACTATACTTATTATTCTTATTTTTATCAACCCAACCCATATTATTCGCCATATTATGCTTAAATGATCGATGGAACGACAATTACTATACTTATTACTCTTATTATTATGAATCTAACTCATATTATTAGCCATATTATGCTTATATGATCGATAGAACGACAATTACTATACTTATTACTCTTAGTATTATCAATCTAACTCATATTATTAGCCATATTATGCTTATATTATCGATAGAACGACAATTACTATACTTATTACTTTTATTATTATCAATCCAACTCATATTATTAGCCATATTATGCTTAAATGATCGCTAGAACTACAATTACTATACTCGCTACTGTTAGTATTATCAATCTAACTCATATTATTAGCCATATTATGCTTATATGATCGATAGAACGACAATTACTATACTCATTACTCTTATTATTATCAATCTAACTCATATTATTAGCCATATTATGCTTATATGATCGATAGAACGAGAATTACTATACTCACTACTCTGAGTATTATCAATCTAACTCATATTATTAGCCATATTATGCTTATATTATCGATAGAACGACAATTACTATACTTATTACTGTTATTACTATCAATCTAACTCATATTATTAGCCATATTATGCTTAAATGATCGATAGAACGACAATTACTATACTTATTACTCTTATTATTATCAATCTAACTCATATTATTAGCCATATTATGCTTATATGATCGATAGAACGACAATTACTATGCTTATTACTCTTATTATTATCAATCTAACTCATATTATTAACCATATTATCCTTAAATGATCGCTAGTACGACAATTACTATACTTATTACTCTTATTATTATGAATCTAACTCATATTATTAACCATATTATGTAGATATGATCGATAGAACTACAATTACTACACTCATTACTCTTATTATTATCAATCTAACTCATATTATTAGCCATATTATGCTTATATGATCGACAGAACGACAATTACTATACTTATTACACTTACTGTTATCAATCTAACTAATATTATTAACCATATTATGCTTATATGATCGATAGAACGACAATTACTGTACTTATTACTCTTATCATTATCGATCTAACTCTTATTATTAGCCATATTATGCTTATAATATCGATAGAACGACAATTACTATACTTATTACTGTTATTATTATCAATCTAACTCATACTATTAGCCATATTATGCTTATATGATCGATAGAACGACAATTACTGTACTTATTACTCTTATCATTATCGATCTAACTCATATTTTTAACCATATTATGCTAATATGATCGATAGAACGACAATTACTATACTTATTACACCCACTATTATCAATCTAACTCATATTATTAACCATATTATGCAGACATGATCGATAGCACGACATTTACTATACTTATTACTCTTATTATTATCAACCTAACTCATATTATTAGCCATATTATGCTTATATGATCGATAGAACGACAATTACTATACTTATTATTCTTATTTTTATCAACCCAACTCATATTATTCGCCATATTATGCTTAAATGATCGATGGAACGACAATTACTATACTTATTTCTCTTATTATTATGAATCTAACTCATATTATTAGCCATATTATGCTTATATGATCGATAGAACGACAATTACTATACTTATTACTCTTATTATTATGAATCTAACTCATATCATTAACCATATTATGCAGATATGATCGATAGAACTACAATTACTATACTCATTACTCTTATTATTATCAATCTAACTCATATTATTAGCCATATTATGTTTCTATGATCTATAGAACGAGAATTACTATACTCACTACTCTTAGTATTATCAATCTCGTTCATATTATTAGCCATATTATGCTTATATTATCGATAGAACGACAATTACTATACTTATTGCTTTTATTATTATCAATCCAACTCATATTATTAGCCATATTATGCTTATATGATCGATAGAACGAGAATTACTATACTCACTACTCTTAGTATTATCAATCTAACTCATATTATTAGCCATATTATGCTTATATTATCGGTAGAACGACAATTACTATACTTATTACTGTTATTACTATCAATCTAACTCATATTATTAGCCATATTATGCTTAAATGATCGATAGAAAGACAATTACTATACTTATTACTCTTATTATTATCAATCTAACTCTTATTATTAGCCATATTATGCTTACAATATCGATAGAACGACAATTACTATACTTATTACTCTTATTATTATCAGTCTAACTCATATTATTAACCATATTATGCAGATATGATCGATAGCACGACATTTACTATACTTATTACTCTTATTATCATCAATCTAACTCATATTATTGGCCATATTATGCTTAAATGATCGATAGAACGACAATTACTATACTTATTACTCTTATTATTATAAATCCAACTCATATTATTACCAATATTATGATTATATGATCGATAGAACGACATTTACTATACTTATTACACTCACTATTATCAATCTAACTCATGTTATTAACCATATTATGCAGATATGATCGATAGAACGACAATTACTATACTTATTACTCTTATTATTATCAATCTAACTCATATTATTAGCCATATTATGCTTATATGATCGATAGAACGACATTTACTATACTTACTACTCTTATTATTATCAATCTAACTCATATTATTAGCCATATTATGCTTAAATGATCGATAGAACGACAATTACTATACTTATTACTCTTATTATTATGAACCTAACTCATATTATTAGCCATATTATGCTTATATGAGCAATAGAACTACAATTACTATACTTATTACTCTTATTATTATCAATCTAACTCATATTATTAACCATATTATGCAGATATGATCGATAGAACTACAATTACTATACTCATTACTCTTATTATTATCAATCTAACTCATATTATTAGCCATATTATGCTTACATGATCGATAGAACGACAATTACTATACTTATTACTCTTATTATTATCAATTTAACTCATATTATTACCCATATTATGCTTATATGATCGATAGAACGACAATTACTATACTTATTACTCTTATTATTATGAATCTAACTCATATTATTAACCATATTATGCAGATATGATCGATAGAACGACAATTACTATACTTATTACTCTTATTATTATCAATCTAACTCATATTATTAACCATATTATGCTTATATGATCGATAGAACGACAATTACTGTACTTATTACTCTTATCATTATCGATCTAACTCTTATTATTAGCCATATTATGCTTATAATATCGATAGAACGACAATTACTATACTTATTACTGTTATTATTATCAATCTAACTCATTCTATTAGCCATATTATGCTTATATGATCGATAGAACGACAATTACTATGCTTATTACTCTTCTTATTATCAATCTAACTCATATTATTAGCCATATTATGGTTATATGATTGACAGGACGACAATTACTATACTTATTACACTCACTGTTATCAATCTAACTCATATTATTAGCCATATTATGCTTATATGATCGATAGAACGACAATTACTATACTCATTACTCTTATTATTATCAATCTAACTCATATTATTAGCCATATTATGCTTATATGATCGATAGAACGAGAATTACTATACTCACTACTCTGAGTATTATCAATCTAACTCATATTATTAGCCATATTATGCTTATATTATCGATAGAACGACAATTACTATACTTATTACTGTTATTACTATCAATCTAACTCATATTATTAGCCATATTATGCTTATATGATCGATAGAACGAGAATTACTATACTCACTACTCTGAGTATTATCAATCTAACTCATATTATTAGCCATATTATGCTTATATTATCGATAGAACGACAATTACTATACCTATTACTGTTATTACTATCAATCTAACTCATATTATTAGCCATATTATGCTTAAATGATCGATAGAACGACAATTACTATACTTATTACTCTTATTATTATCAATCTAACTCATATTATTAGCCATATTATGCTTATATGATCGACAGAACTACAATTACTATACTTATTACACTTACTATTATCAATCTAACTCATATTATTAGCCATATTATGCTTATATGATCGATAGAACGACAATTACTGTACTTATTACTCTTACCATTATCGATCTAACTCATATTAATAACCATATTATGCTAATATGATCGATAGAACGACAATTACTATACTTATTACACCCACTATTATCAATCTAACTCATATTATTAACCATATTATGCAGATATGATCGATAGCACGACATTTACTATACTTATTACTCTTATTATTATCAACCTAACTCATATTATTAGCCATATTATGCTTATATGATCGATAGGACGACAATTACTATACTTATTATTCTTATTTTTATCAACCCAACCCATATTATTCGCCATATTATGCTTAAATGATCGATGGAACGACAATTACTATACTTATTACTCTTATTATTATGAATCTAACTCATATTATTAGCCATATTATGCTTATATGATCGATAGAACGACAATTACTATACTTATTACTCTTAGTATTATCAATCTAACTCATATTATTAGCCATATTATGCTTATATTATCGATAGAACGACAATTACTATACTTATTACTTTTATTATTATCAATCCAACTCATATTATTAGCCATATTATGCTTAAATGATCGCTAGAACTACAATTACTATACTCGCTACTGTTAGTATTATCAATCTAACTCATATTATTAGCCATATTATGCTTATATGATCGATAGAACGACAATTACTATACTCATTACTCTTATTATTATCAATCTAACTCATATTATTAGCCATATTATGCTTATATGATCGATAGAACGAGAATTACTATACTCACTACTCTGAGTATTATCAATCTAACTCATATTATTAGCCATATTATGCTTATATTATCGATAGAACGACAATTACTATACTTATTACTGTTATTACTATCAATCTAACTCATATTATTAGCCATATTATGCTTAAATGATCGATAGAACGACAATTACTATACTTATTACTCTTATTATTATCAATCTAACTCATATTATTAGCCATATTATGCTTATATGATCGATAGAACGACAATTACTATGCTTATTACTCTTATTATTATCAATCTAACTCATATTATTAACCATATTATCCTTAAATGATCGCTAGTACGACAATTACTATACTTATTACTCTTATTATTATGAATCTAACTCATATTATTAACCATATTATGTAGATATGATCGATAGAACTACAATTACTACACTCATTACTCTTATTATTATCAATCTAACTCATATTATTAGCCATATTATGCTTATATGATCGACAGAACGACAATTACTATACTTATTACACTTACTGTTATCAATCTAACTAATATTATTAACCATATTATGCTTATATGATCGATAGAACGACAATTACTGTACTTATTACTCTTATCATTATCGATCTAACTCTTATTATTAGCCATATTATGCTTATAATATCGATAGAACGACAATTACTATACTTATTACTGTTATTATTATCAATCTAACTCATACTATTAGCCATATTATGCTTATATGATCGATAGAACGACAATTACTGTACTTATTACTCTTATCATTATCGATCTAACTCATATTTTTAACCATATTATGCTAATATGATCGATAGAACGACAATTACTATACTTATTACACCCACTATTATCAATCTAACTCATATTATTAACCATATTATGCAGACATGATCGATAGCACGACATTTACTATACTTATTACTCTTATTATTATCAACCTAACTCATATTATTAGCCATATTATGCTTATATGATCGATAGAACGACAATTACTATACTTATTATTCTTATTTTTATCAACCCAACTCATATTATTCGCCATATTATGCTTAAATGATCGATGGAACGACAATTACTATACTTATTTCTCTTATTATTATGAATCTAACTCATATTATTAGCCATATTATGCTTATATGATCGATAGAACGACAATTACTATACTTATTACTCTTATTATTATGAATCTAACTCATATCATTAACCATATTATGCAGATATGATCGATAGAACTACAATTACTATACTCATTACTCTTATTATTATCAATCTAACTCATATTATTAGCCATATTATGTTTCTATGATCTATAGAACGAGAATTACTATACTCACTACTCTTAGTATTATCAATCTCGTTCATATTATTAGCCATATTATGCTTATATTATCGATAGAACGACAATTACTATACTTATTGCTTTTATTATTATCAATCCAACTCATATTATTAGCCATATTATGCTTATATGATCGATAGAACGAGAATTACTATACTCACTACTCTTAGTATTATCAATCTAACTCATATTATTAGCCATATTATGCTTATATTATCGGTAGAACGACAATTACTATACTTATTACTGTTATTACTATCAATCTAACTCATATTATTAGCCATATTATGCTTAAATGATCGATAGAAAGACAATTACTATACTTATTACTCTTATTATTATCAATCTAACTCTTATTATTAGCCATATTATGCTTACAATATCGATAGAACGACAATTACTATACTTATTACTCTTATTATTATCAGTCTAACTCATATTATTAACCATATTATGCAGATATGATCGATAGCACGACATTTACTATACTTATTACTCTTATTATCATCAATCTAACTCATATTATTGGCCATATTATGCTTAAATGATCGATAGAACGACAATTACTATACTTATTACTCTTATTATTATAAATCCAACTCATATTATTACCAATATTATGATTATATGATCGATAGAACGACATTTACTATACTTATTACACTCACTATTATCAATCTAACTCATGTTATTAACCATATTATGCAGATATGATCGATAGAACGACAATTACTATACTTATTACTCTTATTATTATCAATCTAACTCATATTATTAGCCATATTATGCTTATATGATCGATAGAACGACAATTGCTATACTTATTACTCTTATTATTATGAATCTAACTCATATTATTAACCATATTATGCAGATATGATCGGTAGAACGACAATTACTATACTTATTACTCTTATTATTATCATTCTAACTCATATTATTAACCATATTATGCAGATATGAGCGATAGAACTACAATTACTATACTCATTACTCTTATTATTATCAATCTAACTCATATTATTAGCCATATTATGCTTATATGATCGATAGAACGACAATTACTATACTTATTATTCTTATTTTTATCATCCCAACTCATATTATTCGCCATATTATGCTTAAACGATCGATAGAACGACATTTACTATACTTATTACTCTCATTATTATGAATATAACTCATATTATTAGCCATATTATGCTTATATGATCGATAGAACTACAATTACTATACTCATTACTCTTATTATTATCAATCCAACTCATATTATTACCCATATTATGCTGATATGATCGATAGAACGACATTCACTATACTTATTACACTCACTATTATCAATCTAACTCATATTATTAACCATATTATGCAGATATGATCGATAGAACGACAATTACTATACTTATTACTCTTATTATTATCATTCTAACTCATATTATTAGCTATATTATGCTAATATGATCGACAGAACGACAATTACTATACTTATTACACTCACTGTTATCAATCTAACTCATATTATTAACCATATTATGCAGATATGATCGATAGAACTACAATTACTATACTCATTACTCTTATTATTATCAATCTAACTCTTATTATTAGCCATATTATGCTTATAATATCGATAGAACGCCAATTAATATACTTATTACTGTTATTATTATCAATATAACTCATATTACTAACCATATTATGCTTAAATGATCGATAGAACTACAATTACTATACTCATTACTCTTATTATTATCAATCTAATCCATATTATTAGCCATATTATGCTTATATGATCGATAGAACGAGAATTACTCTACTTATTACTCTTATTATTATCAATCCAACTCATATTATTAACCATATTATGCAGATATGATCGATAGCACGACATTTGCTATACCTATTACTCCTATTATTATGAATCTAACTCATATTATTAACCATATTATGCAGATATGATCTATAGAACTACAATTACTATACTCATTACTCTTATTATTATCAATCTAACTCATATTATTAGCCATATTATGCTTATATGATCGATAGAACGACAAATACTATACTTATTACTCTTATTATTATCAATCTAATTCATATTATTAACCATATCATGCTAATATGATCGATAGAACGACAATTACTATACTTATTACACTCACTGTTATCAATCTAACACATATTATTAACCATATTGTGCAGATATGATCGATAGCACGACATTTACTATACACATTACTCTTACTATTATCAATCTAACTCATATTATTAACCATATTATGCAGATATGATCGATAGCACGACATTTACTGTACACATTACTCTTACTATTATCAATCTAACTCATATTATTAACCATATTATGCAGATATGATCGATTGCACGACATTTACTATACTTACTACTCTTATTATTATCAATCTAACTCATATTATTAGCCATATTATGCTTATATGATCGATAGAACGACAATTACTATACTTATTACTCTTATTATTATGAACCCAACTCATATTATTAACCATATTATGCAGATATGATCGATAGAACTACAATTACTATACTCATTACTCTTATTATTATCAATCTAACTCGTATTATTAGCCATATTATGCTTCTATGATCGATAGAACGAGAATTACTATACTCACTACTCTTAGTATTATCAATCTAACTCATATTATTAACCATATTATGCTTATATTATCGATAGAACGACAATTACTATACTTATTACTGTTATTACTATCAATCTAACTCATATTATTAGCCATATTATGCTTAAATGATCGATAGAACGACAATTACTATACATATTACTCTTATTATTATCAATCTAACTCATATTATTAACCATATTATGCAGATATGATCGATAGTGCGACAATTACTATACTTATTACTCTTATTATTATCAATCTAACTCATATTATTAACCATATTATGCAGATATGAGCGATAGAACTACAATTACTATACTCATTACTCTTGTTATTATCAATCTAACTCATATTATTAGCCATATTATGCTTATATGATCGATAGAACGACAATTACTATACTTATTACTCTTATTATTATGAACCCAACTCATATTATTAACCATATTATGCAGATATGATCGATAGAACTACAATTACTATACTCATTACTCTTATTATTATCAACCTATCTCATATTATTAGCCATATTATGCTTATATGATCGATAGAACGAGAATTACTATACTCACTACTCTTAGTATTATCAATCTAACTCATATTATTAGCCATATTATGCTTAAATGATAGATAGAACGGCAATTACTATACTTATTACTCTTATTATTATCAATTTAACTCATATTATTAGCCATATTATGCTTAAATGATCGATAGAACGACAATTACTGTACTTATTACTCTTATTATTATGAACCTAACTCATATTATTAGCCATATTATGCTTATATGAGCAATAGAACTACAATTACTATACTTATTACTCTTATTATTATCATCCTAACTCATATTATTAACCATATTATGCAGATATGATCGATAGAACTACAATTACTATACTCATTACTCTTATTATTATCAATCTAACTCATATTATTAGCCATATTATGCTTACATGATCGATAGAACGACAATTACTATACTTATTACTCTTATTATTATCAATTTAACTCATATTATTACCCATATTATGCTTATATGATCGATAGAACGACAATTACTATACTTATTACTCTTATTATTATGAATCTAACTCATATTATTAACCATATTATGCAGATATGATCGATAGAACGACAATTACTATACTTATTACTCTTATTATTATCAATCTAACTCATATTATTAACCATATTATGCTTATATGATCGATAGAACGACAATTACTGTACTTATTACTCTTATCATTATCGATCTAACTCTTATTATTAGCCATATTATGCTTATAATATCGATAGAACGACAATTACTATACTTATTACTGTTATTATTATCAATCTAACTCATTCTATTAGCCATATTATGCTTATATGATCGATAGAACGACAATTACTATGCTTATTACTCTTCTTATTATCAATCTAACTCATATTATTAGCCATATTATGGTTATATGATTGACAGGACGACAATTACTATACTTATTACACTCACTGTTATCAATCTAACTCATATTATTAGCCATATTATGCTTATATGATCGATAGAACGACAATTACTATACTCATTACTCTTATTATTATCAATCTAACTCGTATTATTAGCCATATTATGCTTATATGATCGACAGAACGAGAATTACTATACTAACTACTCTTAGTATTATCAATCTAACTCATATTATTAGCCACATTATGCTTATATGATCGATAGAACTACAATTGCTATACTCATTACTCTTATTATTATAAATCCAACTCATATTATTACCCATATTATGCTGATATGATCGACAGAACAACATTCACTATACTTATTACACTCACTATTATCAATCTAACTCATATTATTAACCATATTATGCAGATATGATCGGTAGAACGACAATTACTATACTTATTACTCTTATTATTATCATTCTAACTCATATTATTAACCATATTATGCAGATATGAGCGATAGAACTACAATTACTATACTCATTACTCTTATTATTATCAATCTAACTCATATTATTAGCCATATTATGCTTATATGATCGATAGAACGACAATTACTATACTTATTATTCTTATTTTTATCATCCCAACTCATATTATTCGCCATATTATGCTTAAATGATCGATAGAACGACAATTACTATACTTATTACTCTCATTATTATGAATATAACTCATATTATTAGCCATATTATGCTTATATGATCGATAGAACTACAATTACTATACTCATTACTCTTATTATTATCAATCCAACTCATATTATTACCCATATTATGCTGATATGATCGATAGAACGACATTCACTATACTTATTACACTCACTATTATCAATCTAACTCATATTATTAACCATATTATGCAGATATGATCGATAGAACGACAATTACTATACTTATTACTCTTATTATTATCATTCTAACTCATATTATTAACCATATTAAGCCGATATGATCGATAGAGCTACAATTACTATACTCATTACTCTTATTATTATCAATCTAACTCATATTATTCGCCATATTATGCTTATGTGATCGATAGTACTACAATTACTATACTCATTACTCTTATTATTATCAATCTAACTCATGTTATTAGCCATACTATACTTATATGATCGACAGAACGACAATTACTATACTTATTACACTTACTATTATCAATCTAACTCATATTATTAGCCATATTATGCTTATATGATCGATAGAACGACAATTACTGTACTTATTACTCTTATCATTATCGATCTAACTCATATTTTTAACCATATTATGCTAATATGATCGATAGAACGACAATTACTATACTTATTATTCTTATTTTATCAACCCAACTCATATTATTCGCCATATTATGCTTAAATGATCGATGGGACGACAATTACTATACTTATTACTCTTATTATTATGAATCTAACTCATATTATTAGCCATATTATGCTTATATGATCGATAGAACGACAATTGCTATACTTATTACTCTTATTATTATGAATCTAACTCATATTATTAACCATATTATGCAGATATGATCGGTAGAACGACAATTACTATACTTATTACTCTTATTATTATCATTCTAACTCATATTATTAACCATATTATGCAGATATGAGCGATAGAACTACAATTACTATACTCATTACTCTTATTATTATCAATCTAACTCATATTATTAGCCATATTATGCTTATATGATCGATAGAACGACAATTACTATACTTATTATTCTTATTTTTATCATCCCAACTCATATTATTCGCCATATTATGCTTAAACGATCGATAGAACGACATTTACTATACTTATTACTCTCATTATTATGAATATAACTCATATTATTAGCCATATTATGCTTATATGATCGATAGAACTACAATTACTATACTCATTACTCTTATTATTATCAATCCAACTCATATTATTACCCATATTATGCTGATATGATCGATAGAACGACATTCACTATACTTATTACACTCACTATTATCAATCTAACTCATATTATTAACCATATTATGCAGATATGATCGATAGAACGACAATTACTATACTTATTACTCTTATTATTATCATTCTAACTCATATTATTAACCATATTAAGCCGATATGATCGATAGAGCTACAATTACTATACTCATTACTCTTATTATTATCAATCTAACTCATATTATTCGCCATATTATGCTTATGTGATCGATAGAACTACAATTACTATACTCATTACTCTTATTATTATCAATCTAACTCATGTTATTAGCCATACTATACTTATATGATCGACAGAACGACAATTACTATACTTATTACACTTACTATTATCAATCTAACTCATATTATTAGCCATATTATGCTTATATGATCGATAGAACGACAATTACTGTACTTATTACTCTTATCATTATCGATCTAACTCATATTTTTAACCATATTATGCTAATATGATCGATAGAACGACAATTACTATACTTATTATTCTTATTTTTATCAACCCAACTCATATTATTCGCCATATTATGCTTAAATGATCGATGGGGACGACAATTACTATACTTATTACTCTTATTATTATGAATCTAACTCATATTATTAGCCATATTATGCTTATATGATCGATAGAACGACAATTGCTATACTTATTACTCTTATTATTATGAATCTAACTCATATCATTAACCATATTATGCAGATATGATCGATAGAACTACAATTACTATACTCATTACTCTTATTATTATCAATCTAACTCATATTATTAGCCATATTATGCTTCTATGATCTATAGAACGAGAATTACTATACTCACTACTCTTAGTATTATCAATCTAACTCATATTATTAGCCATATTATGCTTATATTATCGATAGAACGACAATTACTATACTTATTACTTTTATTATTATCAATCCAACTCATATTATTAGCCATATTATGCTTATATGATCGATAGAACGACAATTACTGTACTTATTACTCTTATCATTATCGATCTAACTCTTATTATTAGCCATATTATGCTTATAATATCGATAGAACGACAATTACTATACCTATTACTGTTATTATTATCAATCTAACTCATTCTATTAGCCATATT